>NC_057714.1:39300927-39310857 GCF_004010195.1 Chiloscyllium plagiosum
CCAATGGGCTGAGAAGTGGCAGATGGGGTTTAATTCAGATAAATGCGAGCTGCTGCATTTTGGGAAAACAAATCTTAGCAGGACTTATACACTTAATGGTAAGGTCCTAGGGAGTGTTGCTGAACAAAGAGACCTTGGAGTCCATGTTCATAGCTCCTTGAAAGTGGAGTCGCAGTTAGATAGGATAGTGAAGAAGGTGTTTGGTATGCTTTCCTTTATTGGTCAGAGTATTGAGCACAGGAGTTGGGAGGTCATGTTGCAGCCGTACAGGACATTGGTTAGGCCAATGTTGGAATATTGCCTGCAATTCTGGTCTCCTTCCTATCGGAAAGATGTTGTGAAACTTGAAAGGATTCAGAAAAGATTTACAAGGATGTTACCATGGTTGGAGGATTTGAGCTGTAGGAAGAGGCTGAACAGGCTGTGGTTGTTTTCCCTGGAGCGTCGGAGGCTGAGGGGTGACCTTATAGAGGTTTACAAAATTATGAGGGGCATGAATAGGATAAATAAATAAAGTCTTTTCCCTGAGGTTGTGGAATCCAGAGTGAGACGGTTTAGGGTGAGAGGGGAAAGATATAAAAGAGACCTAAGGGGCAACTTTTTCACGCAGAGGGTGGTACACGTATGGAATGAGCTGCCAGAGGATGTGGTGGAGGCTGGTGCAATTGCAACATTTAAGAGGCATTTGGATGGGTATATGAATAGGAAGGGTTTGGAGGGATATGGGCCGGGTGCTGGCCGGTGGGACTAGATTGGGTTGGGATATTTGGTCGGCATGGACAGGTTGGACCGAAGGGTCTGTTTCCATGCTGTACATCTCTATGACTCTGTAAAAAGGGAGAATAATGAAAAACACAAGTTTTGATTTGTTACAAAATGTTACACTTTATTTTTCCTTTTCAGTTTTATCTCAGGAAGAAAATGAATTGGGACGATTCCTTAGATCACAGGGTTCACAGGATAAAACCAGAGCAGGGAAAATGATGCAGGCATCTGGAAAAGCACTATGTTTCTCTTCACAACAAAGGTACTAAAATTATTTCAGGGAAATATTCTGCATTATATTTAGCATAAATATGGTAGTTTGGTCAGGCACTGGACTCGTGACTAGAATGGTATACAATTTGAGTAGTAGGAAATCAAATTTGTCTTTCTGACTTTTTCACATGCATTTAATTCACACCTTGGTGCAGCTATCCGAATGTTGTTCTGAAGTGACTCAATGTAAGTTGTTAATGCTCACCTCCTACTGGATGTCTCTCGTTCAGCTGTGTCAAAGACCTGTTGGAATCATCTCACTGATGCACATTGTTAACATAAAATAGTTGTGAAAAAGAAATGGAAAAATATCATATTCAAAGCTAGGCAATTACTCAGTCGAATAACTGTACCCACATGGCCAACACAAATATTGCTCTTTGATTTTGAAAAAGCTGATGAATTTGTGTCCAAGGATTGAATTTAGTTATCTTGATTGTAATTCATCTTTTTTCAGCATAAAACACTAATTTATTAATTAAGCTACTCCTTTAACCGTTGCATTTTACTTTTGATTTACCACCTGTCAGGGTGGGTTCTTTTTTAAGGACAGTTTACAGGGTGATTTAGTATTAATAGCTACCAGTTAATAGCTAAATCTGGCACTGAGAAGCTGAACAGGAGTAATCTTAAGCAAAAATTGCCAGTTCTCTTTCAAGCTCATTGAGATCTTGATCAGCCACACGTAAATGCAATCTCTCAATCAGGTTCCTCAAACCAATCTCAATAATTATTTAATTGGGAGTGAGAACTTGCAAAGGATTATCCATTCTTGCTATCCAATTTTTCAAGTTTGTGACATTCATAATGGTTCATGGGTTGATTAAATGAGCAGGTGTAGCCATTTACCTATATAACAGAACACTAAATTTTACAAAGAAAAAAGGGATGCTGATTTCGTTCCATTGCCATGCTCATCTCCCTCACTGAATTCATGTGTATCGAATAGCTAACTGGTGTAAAGCTTAGCGGGATAGGAGATAAGAGCATTCTGAAGACTTACTTTAGGAATCTGGATAGATTTAATAGACCCCTTCAAAGTCACCTGTATGCACAATGTGAGTACCAGAAGGAAATGGGAACAGGGTTTTATGGGTGAGTATTTTGCACTAATTATACATTATTAAGGTATGAATAACAATTTTAAGTACCTATCTGCATATTGTGTTATTTTGGAATATGTTATTTCCCAGCACAGAGTGGGAGTTAACACTGATATAATTATAAATGTAACAAAGTTAATTAAAGGATGTCAGGATATTAGTGAAAATTTGTTTCTTCAATTTCTAGGTTTCCTGTCATCAATCTGTCCTGTTGACTGAATTTTTATTTTAAACCTCTTTTTGTTATTTATTTAACAGATCCGTCTAAAATTTAACATCTGCTTTCATTGCACTACATTGATCATCGGTTGTTCTTTTTTACAAAATCTGTTGTTCTTTTTTTTGT
Source organism: Chiloscyllium plagiosum (assembly GCF_004010195.1). NCBI lineage: Eukaryota > Metazoa > Chordata > Chondrichthyes > Orectolobiformes > Hemiscylliidae > Chiloscyllium > Chiloscyllium plagiosum. The sequence continues at coordinate 39,303,415 of NC_057714.1, forward strand.
TACTCATCCCTATGCTTTCATATATCCTTCCTTTTGCTTTTATTTAAACTAATTTATTTGCACTTCTCACTGTGCTAGATTTCCTTGCAAGCTATCTTTGTCTGTACCATTCTGACTGTAATGTACTTAATGACTAATGTGGTTCTAACAAATGGAATTGGATGCTAACAATGGTACAGTTTTTTTTCTAAAAAAAGTTTTGAGCAGTATGATTCCCAATTATTTTCTGACAAGTTGCTGTTTGTTCACAGTAAGTGACTTAGTTTTGTAACAACAACAACTAAAGCACAGAGAGGACGAGAAGAAATATAATGCTATTTCTCTTCCTAGTACTAAGAAGTAAAAGCGCTAATCTGTTGTGGTTAATACTTTAGATTGGCACTTCGCAGTCCTTTATGTCGGCTGTACCAGGAGGTCGAAACTTTTAGGTACCGTGCCATTTCTGATACTTGGTTGACTGTGAACCGTATGGAACAGTCTCGCACAGAATATCGGGGAGCATTACTGTGGATGAAAGATGTTTCTCAGGAATTGGATCCTGATATGTATAAGCATCTTGAAAAGTTTAGGAAGGTAAGAATTATATATTTTGATAATCTTCTGTGACCCCTTTTGGATAGGCTTTGCAATTAGAAATACTGGCAACAGAGGATACTTCTTTGGTGGGTAAGTGAAGCTGAGGCCACAAAACGATCAGCCATGATGGCAGAGCAGGCTCAAAGGGTCGGATGACCTCCTACTGCTCGGAGTTCTTGTGTTCTTATGTATTAGTGCACAATTGAAGCTTGAAATGCTCATTTTATAGTTAGAACACTTGACCTCCCTTTTCCCAAAGTAGTGGAGTTGTGATTTTTTTTTGTTGTTGGTGACATGTTTCAAAGTTTTGAAACTTTGGAATCTTGAATTGTGTTCTTTCTGCTGATGAATGTGTAAGAGTTTATTTACTGATAGTAAGACACCCGGTATGTTGCATCCTTTTAATTGCATTGAGGAATTTGTTAATATAAAATTGTGGTATTTGGATGGTAAACTGTACTGCACAATAATTAATAAACTTTACAATAGCATGTCATGCCACAGGTCACTTGCTTTAACTATGGGCAGAAAGCAATTCATTTTTAGCACCATGTAGCTATTGCTAATTTGCATTAATTAACATTCTAAACAGGAACAGTAGCGTTATTTCCTAATCCTGATCCATGTGCTCATCCTCATCCTAAATCATCTTATCACCATTTTAATTAAGAAACTAATTATTCTTAAATGTTGACAATGCTGACAGCCTCACAAACACCAGTGTTTAAAAGCTCTTTCTGATATCTGTCCAAAATGTCTTGCATTTAACATTGTATCCATATCCCTTCATTCCATTTCCCTCAACCACTGGTAGCATTTTGTTTTAAAACAATCTTGTTAAAGGTTGTTAACTCCAGGAATATATCCATTCATCTCACAACCTTTGACCACTGTGACCAAACAACAATTTTTCCAACCCATAATATTTTTATAATTATGAAGTAAACCAGTTCAAAAGAGATTGACTGACTAAAGCACTGGTTCAATTTTGTTCTGAAAAATACTGCTGAGCTGACAGCGCTCACCATTAGTTATGTGGAAAATAGGCAGCAACTTTGCATGAATGCATAAGCACAGGTATATGTAGAAATCCAAATGTTACTGTCTGAACTGTTGTCCTCCTAAAACTATGCAAAAATGCCATCAAACTCCTACTCGAATACCTTGAACCTTAGCAATGTCTGTATTTCCACTTAGATATGGACAAAACAAGCCAAAAATATCATAGGTTGTTCATTCTAGTACAAGTATGTTTTTAATGATACGTTTAATCATTAGTACTACAAAACAACCACTCTAGCAAAATTTGCTATTAGCAAAGCAGTATGGTTGGATTACTTCTGTTTTTAGTTGTTAGAGATTTAAGAAATATTTTTCTTTCACTTTTCCTTTCTTTTTCTCTCTCTTTATAATCCATTTCTTTTCGTTCTCTCTTTATTTTGCATAGTGTCCTAACATTAAAAATGCTATTATAGCCAAGTTGCTAGCTCAGACTCAGTGTTTTGCTTATTATCAGTACATCAATATGGTTAATACAATACACAATTATTTTTCCTGTTAGTACAGATCCCAAGTGTCCGGTAGAGTGTGCTGTACTTCTTGAAATGCTAACTGAGAGCACTTTGATCTGTAAAAACTGAAATGTACAAGTTAAACAAATGGTGGACACTATTCATCTCACACTTGGAGTAAAATCAGTTCAATGTGCTTTTTAAATGCACCCATGATTTTTCTCATGGGTTGCTTCTACCAGTGTCCTGGTGATGCATCAATAATTAATTCATTGAAGAAATGCTCCATCAAGTTTAAAATTATTAGAGCTTGGAGATCTTCCTGCTTCACGGTACACTGGATAATCTAAATTGTCTTCTGGATAAGTACTCAGTGCCGTACAGGAAAAACATGGTGGGAGGAGGTCACACCAGTAGACTCAGTATTATTCATTAATTACAAAGAGCTTTTGCAAAATTGATCCTTGGATAAGCATCTCATTACACAGTTGCTGAAGAGGAAACAAAATTAGTGCTTCAGTATTCCTGAAGATTTTTAATGAATACTATGACATATGGGAATTGCAATTGAATTAATGTTCAGTAAATACATTTTTGAAAAAGTAATTGGTTTTCATGGCAATCTACATACACTTGAAAAAATGTGTCCCTAATTTGTTTAACTTGTATGTTCTTAGTCTTACAAAATGTGCATAGAAATAGGCCACTGTGTCACTGAGATGTTGTTTTTGATCCAAGTTCAAAACGTTATTAATTTTTATTATCAAGATGCAATTGTATTGTGACAACCTTCTGTCTTGTAAAATAACTTGTGCTGTGGTGTTCATTTTTAGTCTGATGTGGCTCAAGAACCCAATCTATTTGTTGCAGAGCAAGGCTGTTGCTGAGCACGTGCATAATTCATTGGTCTCTGTTTTCTCTGGCTCACTACTTGACCAGCTGAACTATTTATTTCTGTTCACCTCTTCTAATATGATTACAAACAACCACCCTCTAGAAGTCATGCCATTGTGACTATCTTCTAGTTGTCAGTGTCTGTTTTCACAGTTTGCTTACAGCTATCCTCATATTGGTATGAATAGATTTTTGAAAATTGTGCTGCAACTGATCACATGACTCTGAAGCGTCTGTAAGAGAGAAGACACCACTCTAGAATGAACATGTAAAAAGAGTAATTTTAGGTACTACATTATGGTCTGTATTTGATAAAGTACTTTGTATAGATGTAACTATAGGAGTGTTTCAGTTCATAAAGAGTTGAAGTTATTTGGAGATAAGGAGCAAGCTGTCTCTTGGACAGTGTATGAGCCAGAGATACTTGAGAGCAATATCTGGATGTGCACGCAGCAAGATTGTCTTAAGGCACAAGATTAGGACCATTGGCAATTGAGAGAAAGGATCTTCAAAGCCAGAATCTGAAGTTAAACAAAATCCAAGGGTACACCTGAAAACAGATAATTCAGAAGGTGGGAAAGGACCTTGGAAAACTTTGGCAGTGCAGCTAATCGTTGGAAGACTTTGATTATAGGGCTCAGGATAGTGTAAAAGGACTTTGGAGACTTTAAAATCTAGCCACGAACCAGTAATACACTGAAGAGAATGAAAACAGAATTGGAACACTTAGACAGTAAAAACTCCAGTACTCACCATGCAGAGCAAGAGCACACCAATCAGTGTTGAGGATTCTGAAGATCAGAAACAAACAAAAATGCTGGAGAAACTCAGAAGGTCTGGTAGCATCTGTGAAGAAAGAGACAGTTAATGATCAAAGTCTGACACTGGGAGGTTTTTCCAAACTGCAATTCAGAGGTCAGACCTTGAGATGGGCAGTCGCTGATATGATGCCTGTTCTCTACAGCAATCTATTTGTAATTGATGCCCTTGTGTTTTGTTGATGCTTTAGAGTAAAGCAGGTGTGGCCTACCTTGGGCAGATGCTAGGGCAAAATTTATGACATCCTGGACAGCCTTGAGATAAATTGCTCCCTCCACCTGACCCTTGCATCTCCCTAATTCAGTCCAATGGGATGCAAAACAAAATGTTTGTTTTGGTTTAAAAAATTGCTGTGAGGATGACATATTTAGATTTTACAGTAGGCCTGTATATCTAAGGGACAAATTTCTACCAAATTCCTGGGGCTTTTAACCTGGGGCCATAAGGGACCCAGTTCCAAAGAGGAACAGCTGAGAACTCACTAGAGTGGATTAGATCACTTAGTGTGGAAACAGGCCCTTCGGCCCAGCAAGTCCACACCGACCCGCCAAAGCGCAACCCACCCAGACCCATACCCCTACATTTACCCCTTCACCTTACACTACGGGAAATTTAGCATGGCCAATTCACCTAACCTGCACATTTTTGGACTGTGGGAGGAAACCCACGCAGACACTGGGAGAATGTGAAAACTCCACACAGTCAGTCACCTGAGGCAGGAATTGAACCCGAGTCTCTGGCGCTGTGAGGCAGCAGTGCTAACCACTGTGCCACTGTGCCGCCCACTAATGGAGGCTGGGGGCGTGCGCTGTGTACTAACAGAGAAAAATTAGCACGTTTGGCTTTTACACATTCCTGCTAGTCAATAGTGTGAGTTGAATTGTGAAGAAAACTATCACACAAGCAGAAACCATGCTAATTTGCTCCACCACTCACTACACACATCCAGACAAATATTTTTGGACACAATATGAATTTGTACTTATAATGTGTTCATGAGCAATATTTGTGGTACAAACTGCTGTAATTGTGAATTTTGTTCTCCCTGTGATATTTGTTCAAAAGATAATATTTCTTTTTCTCTTTTTAATATTTACGATTTTACATTTTGACATGGTAGAAATTAATTTTCTATTTGGCAGAGTAGCTCAGTTAATGTTCCAAAACATGTTTTAAAATTGTCTAAAGTTTCAACTTCAATGGTTCATAGGCACTATAGGAATTTTGTTTCATATCAGTAGTTTTGAAAGTATTAAAATAAAATACGTAAATCTGTAAATTAGTATGTTAGGGATCATAACATTTAAATATTAAAAAATATAACTGCAATATCAATTAGAAACTTTGGTATAATTAATGATTTGGTTGTGCTATTAAGATATTTTAGATTGCAGTTATTCATAATTCTCTATAATCCACATTAAATTGATGAGTAAATAATTAAGCCCTTAAAAAGGAACAAAAAATAAATGAAAAAGAATATTATTTTGTTGTTCCTTCATGGGATGTGGGCACTGCTGACTAGGCCAGCATTTATTGCCCATGCCTAAATACTCTTGAGAAAGTGTTGGTGAGCTATCTTTTTAGACTGCTGAAATCCATGGAGTGCAGGTGTGCCATGATGCTCTTAAGAAAGTAATTCCTGGATTTTCACCAAATCACTCTAAGAGGTAACAATATTGTTCTCAGACACCATAGTGTGTGTTTTGGAAACAACATTGCAGTGAACTTTCATGGTATTCCCATGAATTTATTGCCATTGTCCTTCTAAATGTAGATATCATTGGTTTGGAATATGCTACCAAATGATGCTTAGTGAGTTCCTGTGCATTTTGTAAATAGTACTCACTGCTACCTGTGTGTTGGTGGAGGGTGTGAATGTTGAAGGTAATGGATGGAGTGCTTTTTGTTCTGGATGGTATTACATTTATTGCGTATCATTGGAACTGCATTTGTGATTATTGATTTTATTGTTTTAATGCACACATATGATATGAACAGAACTCAAAGATGAGCTTCTGCACAAATTTGAAACCCATATATTTCACATGCAACTCTGGAGTTTTGAGATATTCACTTCCTGCAATTTGGATGAGCATTCAGCAAGCTGCCTTTTTTAAGTCATTTTTTGAGATTAACAGTTAGTTCAAGTATTCTAGAGCCATCAATTTTTTTTTTCCCTGATGATACTTATTGCTATTCACCTGACCTCCTACCATCTGTGCATTCGTGCAAAACAAATTGTTGAAAGTCAGTGAGGAAAATACACAGTATGAGAAATATTTAACAGTTTGCATGCTTAGCATGCTTTTTGTATTTTATTTTGTTCTCATTGTTTCATTTTTCACCTCTAGATTTTTTTTCTCCAGCTGAGTTGGAGAGTTTGAGCTAAAGGGAGAGGCTGAATAGGCTGGGGCTATTTTCCCTGAAATGTCAGAAGCTGAGGGAAGTTCATAAAATCCTGAGGGGCATTGATATGGTGAATAGCCGAGGTCTTTTTCCCAGTGTGGGGGAGTCCAAAACTAGATGGCATAGGTTTAGGGTGAGAGGGGAAAGGTTTAAAAGGCACCTGAGGGGCAGCTTTTTCATCCAAAAAGGCAGGTGCAATAAAAATATTTCAAAGGCACCTGAATGGGTATTGAATAGGAAGGGTTTAGAAGGATATGGGCCAAATGCTGGCAAATCACACGATCAATTTTAGATATCTGATTGTCGTGAAGGGTCTGGGTTAAAGGAAAGTAGCCTTTTGTTTTCAAATCCTATTTTCCTGACTGAAAATGCATAAATTCAATGAGCGAACTGAACCATCCGTTTTTCTTCTTCATGAAGTAAACACCAATCTCTTATGCTATATAAAGACATGGCAATTTCCAACACATGGAGGTCGTTTGGTCCAGCTTGCCTATTGCTAAAGCTGTCTTAAAAAATAATCAGATCTTTCTTCACTTCACCTGGCAAAGAATAAATATTGAACTGGACACCAGAAAAATTGCCTGACTTCCTTTGATTAGAATTATGGTGTATTTCACCTTGATCTTGACCAATTTTTAGAATGAAATGTTAAATGTGATTCTGCAATTGGGCAACACTTGCTAAGCATTTTTGAGTATAGCAATAGCTGCACTAACAATTATTTTTAAGATGATCAGCAATTCAGGCAGCATCCGAGGACAGGCAAAATCGACGTTTCGGGCAAAAGCCCTTCATCAGGAATAAAGGCAGAGAGCCTGAAGCGTGGAGAGATAAGCTAGAGGAGGGTGGGGGTGGGGATAGAGTAGCATAGAGCCTCCCTCACCTCCATCCAAGGCCCTAAAGGAGCCTTCCACATCCATCAAAGTTTTACCTGCACATCCACTAATATCATTTATTGTATCCGTTGCTCACGATGCGGTCTCCTCTACATTGGGGAGACTGGACGCCTCCTAGCAGAGCGCTTTAGGGAACACCTCCGAGACACCCGCACCAATCAACCAAACCGCCCCGTGGCCCAACATTTCAACCCCCCCTCCCACTCTGCCGAGGATATGGAGGTGCTGGGCCTCCTCCACCACCGCTCCCTCACCACCAGACGCATGGAAGAAGAACGCCTCATCTTCCACCTCGGAACACTTCAACCCCAGGGCATCAATATGGATTTCAACAG
>NC_057714.1:39311543-39314542 GCF_004010195.1 Chiloscyllium plagiosum
TATGTGGGGAGTTTCTGGACTAGGGGGGATAGGACAGTGTCGAGGTAGGTAGATTTGAGTTCAGTGGGGCAGGAGCATGCTGAGACAATGGGTCGGCCAGGGTGGTCAGGCTTGTGGATCTTGGGAAGGAGGTAGAACCGGGCAGTGCGGGGTTCCTGGACTATGAGGTTGGAAGCTGTGGGTGGGAGATCTCCTGAGGTGATGAGGTTCTGTATGGTCTGGGAGATAATGTTTGGTGATGGGGGTTGGGGTCATGGTCAAGGGGGCGGTAGGAAGAGGTGTCCTCGAGTTGGCGTTTGGCTTCAGTGATGTAGAGGTCAGTGCGCCAGACTACCACTGCGCCCCCTTTGTCCGCTGGCTTGATGGTGAGGTCAGGATTGGAGCAGAGGGATTGGAGGGCTGCGCGTTGTGAGGGTGAGAGTATAATTGGAGAAAGTAACAGGAAAATGTCTCACCTAATTAGAGTTACCAATCAACACACTTTCTTCCTGTGGCATAGTTTGTTGTGATCACTTGAAATTTTAGCATTTCTGTGTTTTGCAAGATAATGCTTCAGCACCATGTCTCTTTTCTGCGACTTAGCTCAGTCCTGGGAATCTGAATAGTAAAAATGCAAATACAGATTGAGATTCTAGTCATACTGTAAACTGTTACCACTGGCTGGCTGGCTGATATAATTCATCAATTTCTTTCTCACTTTTTAAAATCTATAACCACTTTTTTGAATTAACTTCAATTGACTAGACAACTGTATCCTGAATTTTTCTTTGTCTATTTGCTGTCCAAGTTGCCTTTACTAGAAAAACGAACAGCTTTCTGAAGTACTGCTTTATACTCCAATTTTTCTTTTAAACCATGCACTTCCTAGTTTTCAAGCCATGATTAAGAAACAAACATTTCCACTTGTCGGAAAATGTTGATGTTATCTTTATTTTGCATCTTCATAAATAAGAGAAATGCATACATTCAGAGAACATAGCAATGTCAACATTTATTTATAGTTAAGGAAGAAATGTAAACCAAATGGTCTAAATAGCAGATTGTTTTGGAGTATTGTAGCACTCAGGAAATGGGAAAGAATATGATCATATGAACAAAAGTAGGCCACGCAGCACTGTGAGCTTGGAAGGTCATTCAATAAGATCAGCACTGATCTGATTTTAACTTCAACTCTTAAGTTTCTGCATACCCCAATAATCTTTCATTTCGTTTTGTAATCAGTAATCTATCTGCTTCTGCTTTAAAAATATTTTAAAGATTCTGCTTTCACTATCTTTTTGTGAGAAAGTAAATTCCAAAGACCTGCAAGTGTCTGATCACTTATTTTTCCTCATTTGATTAAATGGGTGACCTCCCATTATTAAAATCTGATCTCTATTTCTAGACACTCTCCACTAAGAGGAAACCTTCTTTTACATGTCCACCCCTCAAGTCAAGTCCCCTCAGAATTTTGAATGTTTGTTTTTTAATCAAGTCACCTGACTCTTCTAAACCCCATTGGATGCCTGTCCAGGCTTTTTATCATGAGGCAATCTGCTCATTCCAGGTATTGTTCTGGCAAACCTTCTCTGAACTGCTTCCAATGCATTAACATCCTTCCATATGAACAGTGATCAGTACAGTACACTGTACTCCAAACGCACTCTCACCATTGTCCTATATAACTTCTGCTTGCAATAAAAATAACATCTTATTAGATTTCCTAATTACCTGCTGTATCTGCATGCTATGCTTTTGTAGCTTGTGTATTAGGGCACCCAAATCTCTATGCATGTCAGCTGTATAACCTCTCGCCATTTAGATATTATACTTTTTTTTATTCTTCTGCCAAAATGGATAATTTCACATTTCCCCATATTATACTCCATTTGCCAGATCTTTGTCCATTTACTTAATCAATCTGTGTCCATTTATGGCTTATGGCTTCTTCACAACTCCATTTCCTATCTTTGTGTCATGAATAAATTCACCTATCATTCCTTCATCCAAATTGTTTATATAAATTGTAAAGAATTGAGGCCCCACTACTGAACCCTGTGGCATGCCACTCATGATATTCTGCTGGCCTGAAAAAGACGCAGTTATCCCTGATCTGTTTTTTGCTAACTAGTCAATCTACCACCCATGCTAATATGTTACTCTACTCCTTGAGCTTTTAATTTCTGCAACCTTTGTAAGTACAATACATCCACTAGTTCACCTTTTTCCACAGCACACTTTAAATCTTCAAAGAACTCCCATAAATCAGTTAAATATGATTGCTCGCTGATAAATGTTGGCTCTGTTGATTACCTTGAACTTATCCAAGTGCCTTGTTATAACACCTTTAATAGCTTCTAATGTTTTCCGTATGATAGATATTCAGCTAACTTGCCTGTTGTTCTCCTGGTTTCTGCCTCTATCCCTTTTTTTTAATAGAGGAGTTGAATTTACTACTTTCCAATTGAATGAACTTTCCCTGAATCAAAAGTGTTCTGGAAAATTTTAAATCAACCCATCAACTGTTTCACTGGTGACTAGTTTTAAAATCAGAGGATGAAATCATCAGGACCTTGGGACATTAACTCACAGTTCCAACAATTTACTCAGCACTATTTTCCTGGTAATTGTTTTGTTTTTGGGTCTCTTCCCACCCTTTACTTTCCTGATTTTACAGCTATTTCTAGGATGTTATTTGTATCATCACTCGTGGAAACCGATGTGAGTGCCATTTCTTGTTTTGTCTGCCATCTTGTAATTCTTGCTAATTATTTGTTTTTTTTATTGAAACAACACCTGTTGTGCTAACTCTTAGTATTTTTTCTTTAATTATTAATTACCAGAAAAGAAGAATTTCATTGGCATATATAGTACAATTTACACAAGGTTAATAAACCTTCCATGGTAAAGCAGAGATTTTTCTTCAAAGTTAGAAGAAAACTCTCTCTCTAATATTTTCAGTGTGAACCTACAAGCTTTCCTTTCTATTTCCACTCATGTCATGGGCATCTGTGTGAAGA
>NC_057714.1:39315042-39316838 GCF_004010195.1 Chiloscyllium plagiosum
TAGCTGGATTGGCCATGCTTAGCTGATAAAGGCTCCAGCCCGAAACGTCGATTCTCCTGCTCCTCGGATGCTGCCTGACCTGCTGTGCTTTTCCAGCACCACTCTCTCAACTCTGATCTCCAGCATCTGCAGAGCTCAATTTCTCCTCCGTGCTTATCTGCCGATGATTTGCAGGTCAATTGGGTTCGCCATGGTAAATGCAATGTTATAGGGATAGGGTTGGGGGGGGGGGGGAGGGAATGGGTCTGACTGCAATGCTGTTCAGAGAGTTGGTGTGAACTTATGGGCCAAATGGCCTTTCACACTGGGGATTCTACAATTCTATGAAGTTAAAAATCTCAATGCCAGGTTTTAGTCCAACAGGTTTAATTAGAAGCACTAGCTTTCAGAACGCTGTTCCTTCATCAGGTGGCTGTGCAGTACACAATTGTAAGATACAGAATTTATAGCAAAAATTTTCAGTGTGATGTAACTGAAATTATACATTGAAAAATACCTTGATTTGTTTAAGTCTCTCATCTGTTAGAATGACCCATGTTAGTTTCACTTCTTTCATGTGTAAATCACAAAGCTTTTTTTAAAAGTTACATTTTTTCAGGTTAACTTTAACAATTGGTGTCAGACCAAATTATGTGTTGAAGGTTTTAGGGCCCATGTGCTGTTGTCTGTGCCATAATATTTAGACTGATTCTAATCTAAAAAATGAGTTAACAGAGTCTTACATGGATTCATGCAGTTTTTCAGCAAAGTACAATGTAACTCTGCAAGTACAAATTCACCCAATAAACGTGTGTGTGTGTGTGTGTGTGTGTACAGTGCAATGGTGATCACCTGTAGTGTGACATGAAACCAAGATCCCGGTTGAGGCCCTCCCTATGGGTACCGAACTTAGCTATCAGCCTCTGCTCGGCCACTTTTCATTGCTGCCTGTCCCGAAGTCTTGGAGGATGGTCATCAGAAGGTCCGAGGTCGAATGTCTTGGACCTCTGAAGTGTTCCCCAACTGGGAGGGAACACTCCTGTCTGTTGATCGTTGTGTGGTATCCATTCATCAGTTGCTGTAGCTTCTGCTCAGTTTCACCAAAGTACCATGCCTCAGGGCATCCTTGCCTGCAGCGTATGAGATAGACACTGTTGGCCAAGTCGCATGAGTACCTGCCACATACATAGTGGGAGGTGATCCCACGTGTAATAGTGGTATCTATGTCCACACTCTGACACGTCTTGCAGCACCCACTGTGACAGGGTTATATGGAGTTGTTCTGAAAGTCGGGCAGTTTGCAGTGAACAGTTTGAGATTTGGTAGTTGTTCGTAGCAAACTGGCCGACTATCAGGACAACTCCATATAACCCTGTCACAGTAGGCGCTGCAAGACATGTCAGAGTGAGGACATGGATACCACCATTACACGTGGGATCACCTCCCACCTTGTACGTGGCAGGTACTCATGTGACTCGGCCAACAGTGTCTATCTCATATGCTGCAGGCAAGGATGCCCTGAGGCATGGTACTTTGGTGAAACCGAGCAGAGGCCATGGCAATGGATGAATGGACACCGCGCATCAATCAACAGACAGGAGTGTTCCCTCCCAGTTGGGGAACACTTCAGCGGTCCAGGACATTCAACCTCAGACCGTCCTCCAAGGTGGACTTCAGGACAGACAGCAGCGAAAAGTGGCCGAACAGAGGCTGATAGCTAGGTTCCATACTCATAGGGAGGGCCTCAACTGGGACCTTTTGGGTTCATGTCACACTACAGGTGACCACCATTGCACTATACACACATAGACGCTCCT
>NC_057714.1:39317373-39338694 GCF_004010195.1 Chiloscyllium plagiosum
CACACACACACACACACACACACACACACACACACACACACACACACACCCATATGTACACATATACATTTGTGGGTGAATTTGTACTTGCAGAGTTACATTGCACTTTGCTGAAAAAGTGCATGAATCCATGTAAGACTCTCTTAACTCGTTTTTTTAGGTTAGAATCAGTCTAACATTATGGCACAGACAACAGCACACAGGGGGCTAAAACCTTCAACACATTATCTGGGCTGACACCAATTATTAAATTTAACCTGAGAATGTAACTTTTAAAAATGTTTTGTGATTTACATATGAAAGAAGTGAAACTAACATGGTCATTCTAACAGATGAGAGACTTAACAAACAATCAAGATATTTTTCAATGTATAATTTCAGTTACATCACACTGTAAACTTTTGCTATAAATTCTGTGCTTTACAATGTGTACTCCACAACCACCTGATGAAGGAGCAGCGCTCCAAAAGCTAGTGTTTCCAATTAAACCTGTTGGACCATAACCTGGTGTTGTGTGATTTTTAACTTTGTACACCCCAGTCCAACACCAGCATCTCCAAATCATGACTATATGAAACATTTACCTGTCTTTATGACCAACCTATAACCCTGGCATAGAACTGCTTGAATTATGTGGCCACAGTATAACCCTGTATCCACTGATTGGCATATTGATAAAGATATTTGTGTTACTAAAACTGACACATTAAATTTATTGGGGTAATGCGTCAACTCTGCACTGTCAGGAGGGAGCCTCACCTGTCAGTAGAATGTATAAGCAACCAAATTTCTGAGTTATAGCTTTTGGTGGCAAGCAAACCAGAAAATCAGTTTTCTTGCATCACTATTTTCCGCTATGTTTAATTCTCGACAAATTAATTCTAAGATTTGTTCATAGGAGTACCGTTTGGGCGGCACGGTGGCACAGTGGTTAGCACTGCTGCCTCGCAGCGCCAGAGACCCGGGTTCAATTCCCGCCTCAGGCGACTGACTGTGTGGAGTTTGCACATTCTCCCCGTGTCTGCGTGGGTTTCCTCCGGGTGCTCCGGTTTCCTCCCACAGTCCAAAGATGTGCAGGTCAGGTGAATTGGCCATGTTAAATTGTCCGTAGTGTTAGGTAAGGGGTAAATGTAGGGGTATGGGTGGGTTGCGCTTCGGCGGGTCGGTGTGGACTTGTTGGGCCGAAGGGCCTATTTCCACACTGTAAAGTAATCTAATCTAATAATCTAATCTGAGTAGGCCTCAGAAACAAATATAATTCAATAGCAGTATTTAGAAAGCAGACCTGTTGGAATGTGCATAGAGACTATTTAATTAATAGAAAATACATAAAATAATCCCAGATTTAGAAGGCCTGTGAAATATGATTTAGCTTAACATTTGTTCAAATTGAAATAAATGCATTATATCCTGGGTGGTAGTGATTTATAGCTTGAAGAACCATTAAACTCTGACTTAACCAAGCAGATTTCTCTCAACAATTCAAATTTTATTGCCTTGATGCGTTTTGCTGAACTATTTGACTTGTGAACTTAAAGTCACATTATTCTGCTACATTGATAGAGCTATATGTTGTGCATTACATATTTTATCTTGCATGTCCTTGTAATTCATTTATTTAATTTACCAGCAGCAACAGAACAGGAAATCTACTGCTATGCAATAAGATTTGTCCATAAAGGGGAGATGATGGCCTAGTGGTATTATTGCTAGACTATTAATCCAAAGACCTTGGTAATGTTCTGGGGCACCAGGTTCAAATCCTCACAGAGCTGATAATAGAATTTGCATTCAATAAATATCTGGAGTTAGAAGTCTAATGGTAACTTTGTGGCCATTGTTGGAAAAAAAACAATCTGGATCACTAATGTCCTTTTAGGGAAGGAAACCGCTGTCTTTACCTGGTCTGGACAACAGACCCACAGCAATGCGGTTGACACTTAACTGCCCTCTGGGTAATTTAAATGCTGGCCTGGCCAGTGATGCTGACATCCTGTTAATTTTTTTTTAAAAAAATGCACAAGGCCATAAGACATAGGAGCAGAAGGAAGTGATTCCACCCATTTGAGTCCATTCTAACGTTCATTGAGATTATAACTGACCTAATAATCCTTGACTCCACTTTCCTGGGCCCATGCATGCATGGCTGCTCTCTTGCATCTTTTTTGAATGCCACCTTGCTTTCTGTATTGAAACTTTGTTACTAAATCTGAAATTTGCAACTTACTGGAAACCAATTAAACTTATGTGCAGAATAATATTTTCTTTAAAGCGTTTCTAACTATATTTTTCACTGGATGCCTGTAACCACGTGAGAAGCATGAATTTTCCATTTTTGCTTTCCTGGACGCACCATTTTTAAATCTATGGAGAAGCACACATTTAATCATAAAATACTGTGATTGTTAACAAGATTGATCATTCACAGAGACCAGCAGACTTCATTTTTTTTTTGTTTTTTTGTTAATTTTGTTTTACTTTATCCCCACACTACTGCTTAACTACAGTAGTGCTTATATTTTCTCCAGCACCCGTGTGTGTGTGTGCACTGAAAGACAACAGGTATACAAATCTTTATTCAATTTCCACCACCAGGAAGAAAAGAAACACCGAAGTGGCCAGTGATAAGCCGAGTCCTTCTCAAGAGGGCAATGCTGCGTGATCAAACGGTGAAGGGAAGGGCAGGGATTAAATCAAAATAGAGTTGGAGGGGGAAATAATACACTTCACTCCCTGCTGTGCCACCTTTCCTTGAAAATCACGAAGGAGTTGGTGCACACCATGTGCTCCTTCTCCAGGGACTCCTTGGCTCTCCAACAGATTTCATTTGATGATCTGATTACAACAGTTGTCATTAAGACTAGGATCTTGAATGCAATTATGCTTATGGTCTCTTTGTTTGTTTACCTTTTCATTGACAACTGATGGCTATAATATGATTCCATCTTAATTAATGTGTATGAATACTTTCTGAAGTGTATTACTTAAGGGATCAAAAAGAAACCTGGAACTGCATTCTAATGTGAAGTATGCTCTTTCTTTCCCTAAGCATAACTTTTTCTGTGCTCTTTTTGATTAGTTCCTGAAATCTGTAAACTTCCAAATAATAAAGTGATATTAGCAAAACATAAATCATTGCAGATGATATTAGTCTGAAATAAAAATGGAAAACACCAGAAAGAATTAGTAGGTCCAGCAGCTGCCGCTGAGTGAGTTGACATATCAGGTATAAACTGTTGCCCTATTATTAAATGGATTTTGATGCAAAAGAGGTTATAAAAGAAGGGCATGGAATAAGTTATTTGCCTTCTGCTATATAAATACTAAATTTGTTGTACAATCAATCTTTATGAGGTTGTAAGAAAGTTATGAACTTTTGCCAAGGATGATTATATTTAAAAGATTTGAGTAATTATAAATTTACTAATTTAGTTTCCCAAGGGGAGCAGGGCTAACATTAGTTGTGCTAATGCAACTTTGTAGAATGAAGTTAAAAATCACACAACACCAGGTTATAGTCCAACAGGTTTAATTGGAAGCACTAGCTTTCAGAGCGCCGCTCCTTCATCAGGAGCACCACCTGATGAAGGGGCAGCGGTCTGAAAGCTAGTGCTTCCAATTAAACCTGTTGGACTATAGCCTGGTGTTGTGTGATTTTTAACTTTGTACACTCAGTCCAACACCGGCATCTCCAAATCATGATTTGTAGAATGAAGATCTACTTCCAGGATTCAGAAACAGGAATGTAGGTTTTATATCTGATAATTTGTAACAAAATATCCCTGATAAAATGTGCTAATTTGCTTTTTAGTAATTTAATCATCTAGTGAAATATTTTGGTTTTCACCTTTTTGTATTTGTGCTTATCACTGTGAGAACTGTCTCCAATCACACATGTAATTATGATTTCTTCCTCATTTAAGGTCCAGGGCCAAGTTCGTCATGCGAAGATTCACTTTGACAAACTAAAGAATGATGTGTGCCAGAAAGTGGACCTTCTTGGAGCAAGTCGATGCAATCTTCTTTCTCATATTTTAGCAACATATCAGGTAAATAAAAGCACTTATGATTCTTTAATCTTAACCTGCTTACTAATATGATTGACTTTTCTAGTTTGCTAATAAGAGTTTGTAACAAAGCACATGTAAAATAGGAACTAGTTTGTCATAACTGTTTGTCTGAAAGGAAGACTTAGTGAGATAAACAATTAGTCCTATTTTTATGCTCCTGTACATTGTCAGACAGCAGCCATGTTTGGAAAAGATAAGTATGTTACATTTGATTCTGGATCATGCTGTCATTAATCCAAAACCAATTTGTATTTGATTGTTTAGCAGTCAAACTGACTAAAGTCAGACTGAACTAATGGAATAGATCACTCAAAATGAATGTTGGTGTGATTACTCACAATGTCCACATGAACCTGACAATGCAAAGTAAATGTTGAAATTGAAAAGTTAAATTTTATTCAGGAAGTGCTTCTTGAATATACAAAATTCTTGACCATGCAGTATTTGGTCAGGTCATCTGACCCCCTTTTGTACATCTCATTTGTATCAGAATTATACTGCCAAATTGCTTGAATTACCTACTTTTCCTAACTTAACAGCCTATTAAGTCCAACTGCTGACCAGTTCCATGTTTACACATTCGCTGCATTGTCCACGATTTCTTTTGCCAATTGAAAACACTTGGCAGACTGAAAGTCCCAAAATCTGCTTGCAATGAGGTGTGTGCCATAACAACATCAATATTTATCAGGAGTTGCGGTTGTAGTGTAATCCATCATTGTGGATTGAATTCCTAGAGCTGTAGAAGCTTTTAGCTCCGTTTTACTGTGTGACTTCATTGGCATTGGCGTTATTCCATTTCCTACTCAGGCTAACTGCTGGGTGGGACTATTAAGAAGAGAAGGTCATAGCTGGGGTTGATGAGAATTAACTGACTCTAATGCTGTAATATTATATGAGAATTATTACCTTTCTAAAACATACTTTGTAATCCAATGGAAGTGACCTGCAGAAGACATCTAGCTAACAAAGTGACATTTTTGCAAATAATAAAATAATGAAGTTCAAGGCTGCAAAGTTCGACTTTGTAACACTGGTAACATTAGTACAGTTAATGCCCAGCAAGGGAAAATTAATTGCCATACCACTCCCCTCACTTGTAATATGGTCTGCATAGCACGTCACATTAGTGCTAACAAGAGTGTGGCATGTTGGTACTGGAGCATGCAAAGTGGGCAGATTGGGGTGTCACTTGGCTTCCAGCATTGTTTTGCTTCTAGCCTTGAGAAATTGTCAAACACCACTTCAATTCTGCACCAATCTCCTCTCTACCACTGCTAAACTTTTCCCCAAACTCTCCATCCTTACTGAGAATGGTCTTGCATGGTAATTTCAAATAGCACTTGAGCTTATAAGGCCTGGGTTCAACTTTCACAACTAATTTCAACCTGGTGGCTGACTAGTGAAGCAGCTTGGCACTGGCAGAGTGGCATTGGCACACGTGGATGCTATCATTCTGAGAGAGGGTCAGTTTGTTCATCACATAGCCATTGCATTTCTTGGGCCATGAAAATATTTTGCAGCTTTGGCACTGTACAGTACTGGCAGTGCAACGTTAGAGGGTCTGCCTTTCTTTCAGTGGGGCCTTCTCAGAACATTGATAAGGGATTCTTGAGAATACCAACTAGGGTGGAGTGTTCCGCCATACTAATGCTGGGTCCCGTGATCAGTTGCAGAGTGCCTAAGAATAAGGGGTGCTCTCTTTCTTGAGAAAGCCGCAGCTCAATCCAGGGTTTCCTGGGCAGGCAACCTGGATGACTAGTTCCTGTCCTGAGGCTTGATGAATCCCACTACAGGGAGAATAGGAGTTTTAAATGGCAGTTAAGGGCACTATTATCTTTTTTCTTCTGGGACATGATGGAGACAGATAAGAACATGGCTGGATCTCCTCCAGTCTGATCACAGGCTGTTCCCCTACCTCTGTTTCTTCTGGAGACATTAAATTCTGCCAGTTGCCTCTATCCTTACCTCCTATAAAGGTTACCAGACTTGATGATGATTTCTGGCATAGTCCGTCTTTCAGATTGCAGATTTGTAGTATTAATTCTTTGCATCTTTGGTTTTGCAGTATTCTTCCCGGGCAGCTCATTTCTATTGGTATCTTTTTCTCAACAAGATTTCTTATTCCAACATTCTAAACATGTAATAGCATGTGGATAGCTATTAGTTCATAAATTTAGTCTCCGTCATATTCTGCTTAAACTTCCATAATGAGCACAATCAAGCCCAATCCATTGATCTGAGGCTTCTTCAGAAGTCCTGTTCTCTGGAATTACACATACCTTCTACCTGAGCAACTGAATCCCCTCCCTTCTACATAATCCTCATACTTCTCAACCTGTGTGACATTTTTTTAAGGTCTTCATTGTGTTCTGTATCACTAAAGATGGGCAATAAATGTTGGCCCAGCTCGTAAGGCCCACATCCCATGAATAAATTTTAAAAATGAATTAGAGTAGACTACCATGTTCATTTGAGCCATTCTGTTTTAGATTTGTTATACAGTCAATGCTGTCAGCAAATCAGAGATTGTTTTGAAATCTTGCCATTTTACTGCTTCTATTTCTGGATTAAATAGCTTGTGATATTATATGCTGTTGCCTCACTCCAATTGTTGATTATAAATCATTGTGTCAGTTACCTATCCACTTTAATAGAACTCATGACTAGTTATAGCTATTTTCTATCAATCTGACAAGTCTCTCAAGAAGTCCATACAGCCTTTAGGCAGGTCATATTCCTCCTTGCTATTCACTCGACTTGCTGAAAATTACTTACTTATGGCAACAATGGATGTGATGTGATGTTCCATAAATTTTTGTGAACTTCATCTTATCAATGATTGGTTTTAGACCAGAATGAAATTCAATCTGTTTTATACAGAATTTTTTTATATAATAAACTTTTATTAAGAAAAAATAGATTTTTAAATATTACAACAAATACAAAACAATGCAATTCAAAACAGTACAAAAATAGTACAAAACTAAACCCAAATAATAAAAAAGATTCCCCAACCCACCCTCCTATACGAATGTATAAACATATATAGAGAAGTATAAAATTAAAACAAAACAAGAACTAGCTATTTAACTAAATAAATAAATACCTAAACAACAAACAAATAAACAGTAATAACTCAGCCCAGCCAAACAAAACACTCATACATTCACAGTTCCTCCTCCCTGGATATTGGTCTCATGAAACACAATTGTTACAGCTATATAAAAGCCCTTGTTAATGTGGCAGATAAATCTGTGTCCAGGTATTTCAAAAAGGGTTGCCATGTCTTGTAAAAATTCTCAGTTTTGTGGTGTACCATATTTGTGAGAAAATCCAGGGGAATAAGCTCCATAACAATCTTCCACCAACCCAACAGGCCTGGGGGGGTTTTCTGATATCCAACCAAGCAAGATATTCTTCCTTGCACAGAATGTAAGAATATTGAAAAGTTTTTCTAATGCGCGTCTGCAGGAAATACAATGGGCAGGCCCAAAAGGAGAGAAATAGGGTCCTTCTCCACCACTACACCTAAAATCCTCTCCATTGCACCCGCCACAGCGCTCCAATATGTTTGAAGCCTGTCACAAGACCAAAGACAATGGGTAAGAGTACCCATACAGACCTTACACTTGGGACATGCTGAAGATATCCCTGGTTTAAATTTTGACAAATGGTCTGGGGCTAAGTGGACCCTGTGGAGAATCTTCAACTGTAAAGCATGGGTCCTATTGCAAATTGATATCTTCCTTGCATTCTCCCAAATATCCTCCCATGCCTCTGAAGAAACTTCAACACCCAGTTCTCTTTCCCACATCTTGCAGAGTCGATCAGACTCCTCTGAGGTGGCACCCCCCCAATTGGTGATATAAAGTACTGACAGAGAGTGTACTCTTAGCCCTTAGTACCCCTCTTTCTATGTCAGTCAAAAGTGTGGTCTTTTTTTGAATAAAATCCCTAACTTGAAAAAAACAGAAGAGGTCTCTATTAGGTAACTCGTACTTCCATACTAACTGATCGAAGGACATCATTCCATCTCCCTCAAATAAATCACCCATGCAAGATATACCCCTAGCTGCCCAATGTTTAAATCCTGAATCGATCATACCTGGTTGAAAACCCGGCATACCCACTAAAGGTATAAACAAAGATGTTTTGTCAATATTACCTTCCCTCTGCCGAATTGCCCTCCATGCTTTAACAGTATTGATGACTATTGGGTTATGGCAATATTCCCTAACTGTCCTCACCTTGTCCAAAAACAGCTAACTGGTAAGGGGGCACCTTGCCTGGGAGACTTCGATATCTAGCCATATTGAAAGAGGGTCCCCACAAACCCAATCATTCTCATAGGTCAAAAGCGAGCTTAATTGGTAATTTTTAATGTCCGGAAGGTCTACTCCTCCCAGTCTGTGAGGCAACTGCAGTTTGGCTAATTTAATGAGGGGCTGTTTACGGTGCCAGATAAAGGAGCTTAACCAGCCATTCAGTCTCCTGAGAGTTTGTTGAAAATCAGGGAGAGCATCCGTATAAGATATGGCAAACGGGGAGAATATTCATCTTAATAAGCGCTATCCAACCCAACCATGAGACTGGAAGTGCCTCCCATCTTTGGAGATCTTGTTTAATTTTTCCAAATAATTGAGTAAAATTGGCTTTAAACAGCCAATCCAGAACTGGAGTAATGAATATGCCCAAATACACAAAACCTCCCTGTGACCACCTAAATGGGAATCGATAGTCACTCTCAAGAGCCAACTCTTTCATAAGACCACCCAAAGGCATAGCCTTTGATTTAGCAAAATTAATCTTATACCCTGAAAAAGCGCCAAACGCGTGAATGCATTGTATCAGGCAAGGCACTGAGACTGTTGGATTTGTCAAGAAAATTAGAACATCATCTGCATACAGCGAGATCTTACGTAATTTTGACCCCACTTCTGGAGCTGATATATTGAGATCCCCACGAGTGGCCTCTGTCAACGGTTCAATCACCAACGTAAAAAGTAATGGTGAAAGGGGACAGCGCTGCCGGCTGCCTGTTTTAAAAAATTCTCAAGGTCAGGTTCGTAGGAGAGTAGTCTGACACAGAACAAACGACCAAGAGGCGAGTCTGCTAGAATATGAGCATTTTATTCCCCGCAGCGTCGTCACAACCAGGTCTCATACTTACAACGGGTCTGGCTTATACTCACTCTACATGTTACCGGAACTGGGAGCCGTCAGTTCTCGTAGAGCGGTTGCCAACAACCCACGCTCGGCGGTTAAACGTAACCCCGGAGCAGACTCACCGAACTGGAGACTTTTCCAGCTGATATACTCTTTTCCAGATATAAACATTCATGTGAACAGCAGAGCAAGGCTAAAAAACACATTCCATTCTGGTTACATACAGATAAGAAGATTCACACGGGGAGGTGTGTAATAAGATTCACACGGGACTAAGCAACACCTCCATTCCGGTTAGATTCACACATGTATTGGGACATAATCTTTTAACCGTTTCACCACATTCCACTGCTTGGCCCAATACATGTGTTACATTATGATTCACACATGTATTGGGACATAATTTTACACCACACTGCCCCTAGAATTATTAAAGTTGCTTGATCGTACCCCATTGGTAATGACCGTCGCGAGAGGTACACTGTAGAGAGTCTTTACCCATCGTATGAAACCTTCGCCCAGACCAAACCGCACTGGAGTATAGAAAAGGTCCGGCCACTCAATTCGGTCAAATGCCTTCTCTGCATCTAAAGAAATCACCAATCCCTGTATTGACTGCTGTTGGCATGCTTGAATTACGTTAAGCAGCCTCCTAACATTATTGGAGGATCTGCGACCCTTTATGAAGCCTGTCTGATCCTCTTTAATAAAAGAGGGTAACACAGTCTCCAGTCTTAACGCGAGAGCCTTAGAGAGGATCTTAAAGTCCACATTTAAGAGCGAGATGGGCCTGTATAAAGCACAATATTCCGGATCCTTCCCTTGTTTAAGGATAAGTGATGGTGGGAGACAGTCATGAATATATGAATCATTAAACATATTCAGCATCTACCTTATAATTCACTGGAAAGTCCGTCAGGACCAGGCGCCTTTCCACTGAAGCTGCCTCACAGCTTCCTGCACTTCTTGCTCTGATAATGGGGCATTGAGAAAGGACTGTCAGATCTCTAAAAAAGGATTCCGTTTTGGCCTGCCCCTCCTCACAATTCTCAGGCTGATATAACATAGAGTAGAATCTCTGGAACGCCACATTGATCTTTTTAGAATCACGTGTTAGGTTCGCAGACCCTTCCCTAATCGCTATGATGGTTTGTGGGGCACTTCTGTTTCTGGTAAGATATGCTAAGTATTTGCCTGGCTTGTCAACATGCTCGTATTACCTTTGGTTTGCAAAATCCAGCTCCTTCTTTGCCGTCTGGGTGAGCACAGAATTTAGTGCAGACAGAGTACCGTAATTCTCTGAAGTTTGACCAACGAGGGTCTGTCAAAATAGGCCTTCTCGGCTGCCTTCACCCGTGCTTCAAGGAGACGTTGCTGCTCACCCTTCTGCCGCTTCCTACTGGTGGAATATGAAATAAGTAACCCCTGGCATAAGCTTTGGCAATTTCCCAGAGAACAGATGAGCTATGTTGATGTCTAGGAATGCCCGAAATTCCCTAGAAAAATACTCTACACACTTACTGTCCATGAGAATAAAGGGGTCCATTCGCCAGTACCTTGAATCCACTGTAACATCCTTAATCTTAACCAAGAGGTACACTGAAGCATGATCAAAGATGGCAATATTACCAATTGTACAGGATGCCACCAGATCCAGGGTTACCACAGGGGTCAGAAAAAAAATCAATCCTCATGTGACATCTGTGTGGATTGAAGAAAAACGTGAAATCCCTACCTGTAGGGTGGAGATGCCTCCAGACGTCCACCAACCCTAATTCCCCACACAAATCTAATAACTGTTTAGTTTGTGCAGCGGGTATTGCGGGACCTTAGGCAACCTATCTACTGTGGGGTCCATGAGGCAGTTAAAATCTCCCCCTATAATGATGTGCCGAGACTTGAGACATCAGTTTAGAAAAAACATCTACCAAGAATTTAAGAGGATGATCTGGGGGACAGTAAATATTTAAAATACCATATTCTTCCCCATTTATCAAGGCTTTAAGAATTACAAACCTCCCGTATGTGTCTTTAACACATTCCAATAATTTAAATGACAGATTTTTCCTAACCAATATAGCCACTCCCCTACTACTTGTATTAAATGATGAAAAATAAACTCGGTCAAAGCCATTCTGCTATAATTTCAGATGCTCCTTGTCATCCAAATGTGTCTCCTGTAACAAAGCAATATCCACCTTCTCCTTTCTAAGACTCATGACTACCTTCTTCCTCTTAATTGGTGAATAACTTCCCTTGATATTCCAGGTACACCATTTAATCAAATCATTAGCCATAATCTTCTGCAATTACATTTAACTTCCAGAGAGGAGGTACCCGAACCACAAATTGCTGAGCCTTAGTGTTGCAACTTCCCTTGATTTTCCAGGTTCACCATTTAATCAAATCATTAGCCATAATCTTCTGCAATTACATTTAACTTCCAGAGAGGAGGTACCCGAACACAAATTGCTGAGCCTTAGTGTCGCATGGTCCACCAAATATAAAAACTACATAAACTAAAACCACTACATTTAACAAACGCACAAAATTATTAAAAATAAAAAACAACAAAAACCAGAAAACAAACCAACATATAAAGCGCCAGTAGCGCTGAGTAGGGGAACTCACCCCCTGCCCGCAGGGGGCAACTACCCATCCCTAACTGCCCATAAATAGGCATCTAACCATCTCAACCATCTTCACGTCTCCCAGCTAGAACTGCATTGCAAGCACAAACTAAAAAGAATAAACACCCCATAGAATGTCAATATGAATAAAAAAAACTCTTTTATTTAATAAAAAAGGGAATAAATACCCCACCCATCCTTTGGTTGTCCTAACTTAGAAATTTAAAATGTACATTTTAACCACCGCCAGACATAGTTTGAACCAAATTATTATCAATAGATGAAAACAAAGGAGGAAAAACAAAGCTCCAACCAGATTTCCTCCATTTCTTTTACAGAATGATAAACTCATACCCAAGCAACAATATTTATACATACTACAATTGTTTAAATTAGGTTAGTTTGTCCACAAAGTCTCTTGCCTTCTCCGATGTGTCAAAGAGATGCATGGATCCATCTAAGGTGATCCGAAGCATTGCCGGATATCTCAGGGAGTACTGAATCCCAAGCTCCTTCAGTCTTCTCTTGACACCCATCTTACGATTTTCGTTTCTGGATCCCAGCCGCTGAAAAGTCCTGAAAAAACATGATCTTAGACCCCGCGTAAATTAGGGCCCTTGGATCCTTCCCCTGGAGTCTGGAAGCCTCCATGACTCTCTCCTTATCCCGGTAATGATGGAACCACACCAGGAAAGAACGAGGGCGTTGACCCAGACCCGACCTCCGTGCTGCGACCTGGTGAGCCCTCTCTATCTTCAGTCCTCTCATGCCAGTCTCCAAGTCAAGGAATTTTGGAAGCCAATCTTCAACAAATTCCGCAGGCCGCTCACCTTCCTTACCCTCAGGCAGACCGATGATCCGAATGTTTTTTCTCCTGCCCCTGTTTTTAAGATTATCCACTTGGTCACGCAAATTACGAGCCTGCGTCTTCAGGGCTTAGATCTCATCTTGAATGAACTGGCATCAGCTTCCACCACTGTGACCCTGTGCTCCACCTCATCCATCCTCTTCTCCAGGTCTCCCAGCTGCTGCTCATGCTTCTGCAGCATGAGAGAGACTGGAGCCAGCTTCACTTCAATCTGTTTCCCCAGCATCTCGTGAGATTTCGAGAGCTGGTTCACCAGGTCCTGGAGAGTAATCGGCTCCGAGGCTGCTGCAGGCTGAACTGCAGACCCGGCCTCGGATGCTCCTCCTCCCTTTTTAGGCATTTCTGGACAGCTGAAAATACAGGTCGGTCAATTTTTAAATGTTTCTTGGGGCTCCACAATCTTTCTAATGCCCCAAGAAATCCTGATGACCTGGGTTGGGCGGGTTAAAGGACCGTCCCGCTCCTGCTGCGATGCAAAGCTCTGCAGTGCGATCTCCTAAGATCGCCACCATCTTAGATCCCCCCCCCTACAGTACCATGTTAATGTATCTTTCTATTCCTCTCTGCAATGACTTACTAAGTATACTTGGAAGTTTATGTACTAAAGCTGTTTCCTCTACATGCAAGTGTTACTCTTGTATGTTTTGAAAATTGGTGGTGTTATTGGCTATCCATCACTTTCAACCATTTGCTATCCCTAAATTTACAATATTTTGTTTTGAATCTCTGGAGTAACTCTGCAGTTATGTTAATATAACAAAATCAGGCACGTTATTATCTTTCAGATTGTAAATAGAAACATTTACTTGGGATCCCCTGAATTCCAGCAACAAATATCTGTCTTTTTGTTCAGGACAGTTTCTCTGAACTGATTAATCCAAAATACTTTGTGCATTGTACAGTTTTACAAAGTATTTTTTCCAGAGCTTGCTCTTCAATCCGTCCTTAATTATTTTTGCATTTTGGGAATAACAGCCGTTTTAAATTTGAAGGATTCACTCATTTGTCTTGTGATGTAGCTTGTTTAATTTATTTGGGTATCTCTGCTTTTTGTATTTCTACTTCAGTTTGGTTGACTGGTGTATTGTGCCCAATTCTGTACGCAGCGCTATAATAAGGATCTGAACGGTATAGAGAGGATGCAGATAATACTAATGAAAAATGCTTCAGTTATGTGGATGGATTGGAAAGATTAGGCTTTTCTCCTTGGGTAAGAGGAGATGTTAAAGTCATATTTAAAATATAGACAATAGGTAGTGAAATTATTCCTGTGACAGATGAGGGGAGAACCAAAGGACATTGTTCTGTAATGTTTGCCAAAAGAAGCAACAACAACATGAAGAAAAATATTTTTGTGCAGTCAATGTTTTGTGTCTGGAATGCACTCTGAGTGTGATGTAGGCAGCTGCAGTTGTGGTTTTCAGAAAAGAATTAGATATGAATGTTGAAGTAAAAATTTACAGCACCATGGAAAATGGAAGAAAGACAAGGTTGCTTTTGCAGAATGTTGGCATAATGCAACAGACGAAATGACATCCTTCAATGCTGTAACCAATCTGTGATTCTGTGATTGTTTACGGATATTCTGTTTAGCTTTCCCTCTCTTTTGCTTCATTATTTTCCCAAAGTTTAAACATTATTGTACATCGATGGAGTCATTCATCATAACGTTCTCAGTTGGGCTTTCGATCCATATCAAGTTTATTTTTTTTTAATGCACCAATCGATTGCTAACTGCTATATTCTTACTTAAGCGTGCATTATGATGAAAATATTTTAAGAAAAAGTATGGTCTCATAATTGACTTCTTTGCCTCTAAAGGTTTTTAGCTTTAGGATATGATATTAAGTCATGAGGTTATTTAAAACAATGATAAACATGCAATCATTTCACAAGTGCCTAAGCTAAAAATAAAATCTGAAGGATACAAATTAGTGTTTCTCTTCTTAGAATTGTCACAGACTTGACAGATGTATGTTTTAACAGTTGACTATTCTTTTGATGTTTTGCTGTTACAATAAAGACTAATTAGCAGTTGACACTTATAATTGAGGCTAACTATACTTTTAAATGCATTGTTCAATTCATCTTCAGTGTTGTGGAACCAATTTTAAATGTTCAGATAAGTAAGGGTTCCTACCTCTGAAAAGTATTGTGTCACAGTTAGGTTGAGTGGAAATGGCAAACAATCAAATTATAAATGTTGAAAACTGAATTAGTTCTTAGCTCATTTTGGAGCTTTTTCAGGCTAGATTTTTCGAGGGTCTGTGATTCCTATCGTGTCCCTCCACCACAGCTAAATAGTCAAGGGTTAAGTTGAGAGAACCTGCAAATAATTCTAATGGCTGCCCTGCAGTGATTTAGTACTGGCAGCATTGTGATTTTTAAAGTGAGATTTCCTCTTGTTTCTTGGAAGTCTTGCCTTGGAGACCATTGTTTGGTGAGCACTTTTAGTTCCAGCAACACCAGTCATGAGCCTTGACAATGACTTCAAGCATAGAGAGTCCCACTGTACAGCCATACAGCATGAAAATGGATGCCTTCGTCAGACCAGTCCATGCTGAACATAATCCCAAACTCAACTACTCCCACCTGCCTGCTCCTGGCCCATATCCCTCCAATCCTTTCCTATTCATGTATCTATCCAAATGTCTTTGAAATGTTGTAATTTTACCCACAACTACCACTTCCTCAGGAAATTCATTCCGTGCGCGAACTACCCTCTGTGTAAAAAAAACTTTGCCTCTATGTCTTTTTTAAATCTCTCCCCTGTCACCTTAAAAATGTGCCCCCTAGTCTTGAAATTCCCCATTTGGGGCAAAGAGAACTACCATCAATTCTATCTATATCCCTTATTTATTTTATAAACTTCCATCAGGTCACTTCTCGGTTTCCTTTGCTGCAGTGGAAAAAGTCCACCTTTATAACTCAAACCTCCCGTACTCAGCGACATCCTGGTAAATCTCTTCTAAACCCTCTCCAGCTTGATAATATCCTTCCTATAACTAGGCAACCAGAACTGGACACAGTATTCCAGAAGAGGCCTCACCAATGTCCTGTAGAGCCTCAACATAATGTCCCAACTCCTATACTCAAAGGACTGAGCCATGAAGGCAAGTGTGCCAATGCCTTTTTAACCACCCTGCCTACATGTGATGAAAACTTTAAAGCATTATGTACGTGCAAGTAAGTCTGGAGTTATGATCTCAGCAGGCGGATGTGGGACCGAATTCAAGAGGCCAGGCAGGTTTAAATGGGTAGGATGAACTTGAGGAGTGGCGGGTTTACTTTCAGTGGAACCTATAAAGGTGGTTCCCCTTCCTTACTTGACACCAGTCTGTGTCACTAAAGTCGTCTAGCTTTCTGCATGGTACAGAGCTATTTCTGCTGCAGCTAAGAGGTGAGTTGGGCTACATAAGTCCTTATGGTGAATTGGCTTCCTGACACCCATACCTCACCCTACCCCATCACGCCACTCCTTGTTTTGTTTAAGGGGCAGAAGGCAAGAAAATCTCCCTTGGAGATTTTTTTTTTTAACCCCTTGACTTTAAACCCGTTAGCAGGAGGGCGCACAATCCAGCAATTTGTGCAAATTCTAATTCGTCTTAACGCGATACTTCTGTATTATTATCCCAAAGGAAATGGACCAGAAAGGGAAGTCAGCCCTTCAGATTGTTTATGGAGAGGCATAGGTGGACATGTAGTGTGGAGGGGAGAGAACTGCTTTTACTGCAAAGGAAACCAGGCCACCAGACTCCATCAGCCCGAACCAAGAAAGCAGCCTGAGTCAGTGCCATGTCCTCAGTAAGATGCAATGCACAGCTTTGCTGTGAAGTTAATGATTTTCTGCTCTTGGCTTCATCTTCTCTCTGCTGTCTCACAATGTCAGGGCTGGTACTCATTCAAACTCTACCACTGCCCATTCCTTTCATAAAGGCTCCTGGACCTCAAACTCTCATCATTGCATACCCTTGTCCATTCACGTCACTCTCCTAAACCACAGCCGCTTCTTCTCCTCCACAGTTTCTACTTACTCGCTCGGCCATCTTTGCCTATATTCCAACTACTGTAGTGCGATTTTGAACATTCTTGGCAGAGCATTAGCTGTGCCTCTGGATTACTAGTCCAGTGAAATTACTATTATACCATTGATTTACCTGGTAATCCAGGCATGATTGCTTTTGTTGTTCTGCTTTTATAATTTAGCTTTTTGAAGAACATTATTTTGTACCTTACCTACGTCATTTGATTCCCAAGTAGTCAGCAACTGGATCCTTCCTCACCCCTAAGATTCCTCTCCAAATCAAGATGATGTCCTTATTTCTGGCACTCAGCAAGCATCAGAGTCAATAGGACTCACTTTGGGCTGCAGTGACCTATATCTATCCTTGTAGCTACAGTATTCCATACTACATTCTTTTTAATTTCATCATTTTAATGGCTCCTTGATCCAATGTTTGATAGTCATTTGATCATCCTCCCTTGCAGTATCTGCCTTTGTCCTGGTAAAACCTTGAAACTGTTGGTCATTTGTGAGAATGTGGTGCTGGAAAAGCACAGCAAGTCAGGCCGCATCCGAGGAACAGGAGAATCGATGTGCCGAGCTGTTGCCTGACATGTTAATTTTCCCACTCCTCGGATGCTGCCTGACCTGCTGTGCTTTTCCAGCACCAGACCCTCATTCTGATCTCCAGCATCTACAGTCCTCACTTCCTCCACTGTTGGTCAATTGCAAGGGTGAAATTCAAGTTACACCCTTGAATTTCCCATTCCTTGCAATCATATCCTGTCCCTGACTATGGTTCAAATTTGAAGTCTTCAGTTTAAGAGGTGTGACTGTCTCCTGGATCAGTGTATAAGTAATTTTCTCTTTCTCCTGATACATCTCAATATCTGAACTCAGATGCCAGTTCAGTAACTCGAAGGTGACTTTCCTCCGATTGCTGATATTTGCTGTCAGTTTGGCTACTGTGAATCACAAGTGTCCACCAGTTTCCACATGCTGCAACTGGAATACATCACCTTTCTGCCATCACTTCTATGGTTTATCTAACAAATCAGGTTTAGAAAGATCTTTGCATTATTATTTTAAGCTCTATCAAGTGGTTTACTAAGTAATCTCTAAACGTAATACAATAGTTATCTTCCTGTGTCCTGTGGAATCTACTGACCTTGTCTACACATGGAGGAGGGGAGCCATATTTTTTAAACTCAGCAACTATTCCTTTATTCATTCCCTTTAATCAATGCTTTCAAGGTCTACTGCTGGTCTCCCATTCTGCCTCTGAACCACTTCTTTTTTTGTAAGAGAATTCAACAGCAATTCCACACTCACTCGAATTCTCTTACTTACACAACATTTCAAAATTCCTCATAAGTCGTAATGAGCACAAGTCAGATCCCACCAAAGTACTGTGGATGACTTATGCTCTTAATTCCAGCGTGTCTTTTAAAAAGAGAGCTGCTGAAGAGATGATAACGCAGGTGTATGATAACATTTTTTGTGGGATCGATGGGGCATAATATCCAAAAGTGTCAATGGAATTTCAAAAAGGGTTGTATACTGTGATGTCATTCGACTCCAAAGGCCTAATGATACCCTGATCAGCAACAAGCTACTGTCTGCAGATTATGACCCAAACTGCTAGACACATTTTATCTTTCATTTTGCCTGTGAATACACAGGAAAAAAGCCAATTTCATACTGCTGGAGACTATTGGAACTGAATGCTCTCTTGTGTACCAGCTTTACTTTGCTGCAATGGTCATAATCAAACAACTATGCTCTAGTCACACCTGTGTTGCAGGTAGAGATTCTATTTCTAAGTGCTGCAATCAGTTTAAACTGGAACAGGACAATAAAAGATACTCTCACTCTGAATACTGGTATTTGATCACAGTCAAAATACATCAGAGCATGAGAATCTCATCCCATCGGCAAAACTGATGGTCATGAAACTGGCTGTTTACCTACCAACACAACCAATAACTGCCACCCCAACAGTCAAAATGTTCAACTATCTGCTCTTCACAAACAATTCAAGCTTATTTTAGCTTTATTTGGAGTTTTTTTTATTACTAATGTGTTTGTATGTGTTGTGTTGCTAATTCGTCTGGGGTTCAATAATGAACAATCCGACTTTGTAAATTCAAGAACACCTGGTTAAGTTAGATTTTTTTTTAAAAAAACAAAACAAGTTCATTTGGATCTGAGAGGAAAACTATCAACAAGGGAAAAGATTTATTTTTAAATCATCTTGCAGTCAGCTGAGTAGGTGGATGATTAAGGCAGGTGAGCCCAGGAGCTTTAACAATTTAGGATATCCCATCTGGGACAGTATTAGGGAACCTCACCTGGGTGGGGCGGGGTGGGGGGAAATCTGTGTGTATCACAATTAAAGAATTGTATGAGATCTTGGTGTGTCCTCAAGATTAGCGTGTGAAGCGGTAGTGTGTAGAGTTCATTTAGTCCCCTTTTTGTTATTGCTTATTTTAATTTAAAATAATCAACAGCACCACGATACACTTCAAGATAGTTACTTTGTAATATAACTATTGCTAAAGTTAAAAATCACACAACACCAGGTTATAGTCCAACAGGTTTAATTGGAAGCACTAGCTTTCAGAGAACTGCTCCTTCAGGTGGTTGTGAAGGAGCAGCGCTCTGAAAGCTAGTGCTTCCAATTAAACCTGTTGGACTATAACCTGGTGTTGTGTGATTTTTAACTTTGTACACCCCAATCCAACACCGACATCTCCAAATCATATTGCTAAAGTGTTAGACGTTATATAAAATAAATATACAAGGATTTTAAGAAGACATGGATAAATGATGTGTATGAAATTCGGATCAGTCTCTAGTATCATTGTAGATATGGCTTGCTTGAGATTGAGTAATGTCTCCTGAGTTTTGTTTTTATGGCACTTTGAGGCCCTTGATAACCTGGATCAGTACAGTAGTCCTCCGACTGATTTGTCTTCCTCCCTCTCCCTGTTGAGAAACCCAATCCTATCTTTCAGAGTGATTCCTAAAGGGAAAGGGATGAATTTCTATATAAAATGATTGCTTATACCTTGTCTGATACATGGTTGCTATCCCAAAACAGCAAATCATACTTCCATATTATGTTTATCCAGACCTCCAGCGCAGTGTCATCCATTGTCTTGTGGTTGATGTAATTGACCATTTCTATCTGTCTTAGCCATTTGCTTAGAAGGCACTTGTCGATTTTATTTTGGTGATATACAGAGCAATTCACATCTCCTGGAGAACCATTGTCACAGGCTTTATGCTTACATGTGGAAGTGTTAATTGAATTTCACAAGGTCTTCTCAACACAAGTACAGTCCAGTCCCAGGACCTGTTGAAATTATCCAAGGCTAGTCACATAATTTCTTCAGCCATTCTGTAGGATTCTTTGTCAGTTTTATAGACAGATTGGTTTTCTAAACAAAATCTATAATGTTGTAATTACGCAGTTATGACACACGGCTAGATGGGGTAGCTTGCTTGTAGGACTCTGAATCAGTGCAATTTTTCATTACAGATGGATGTGAAAAAAATGCATGTAATTTGTTACTGTCTATTTCACTGTAAATTGCAGAAAGTGTATGTATCTATAAATCTCCAAATTATGAATCTTATAAATTATACATTCATTACTTAGCTGGTAAACATAAATAATGAGCAAGTCACGATGATACTAAATTAAAATTAAAATAGTTGCTTTTGTTTTGATTCAGACAACATTACTCCATTTCTGGGAAAAGACATCTCACACAATGGCAGCTATTCATGAAAGTTTCAAAGGCTACCAGCCATATGAATTTGCAATGTTGAAGGTAAATGTACATTTTGATTTGCATATCCATTGTAGATACACAAAAACCATTTGAAAAACATAACTGTTCTTTGTTATTTTCCCTTCTATTTCCATCCAAAAAGATTTGTATTTCTTTCATGGTTTTTGTGTAAAACTGCTTGACCTGAAAAACAGGAATGGAACTGATTAAAAAAAATACTCCAGAGTACAGCCTAGATTGTTAGGAGAGGAATGAGTTTCAGGTCTCCATCTTCGTAATCTTCAAATTTGGTCTTCTCATGTTCACTCATAGAATAAAACATAGAAAAATACAGCGCAGTACAGGCCCTTTGGCCCTCGATGTTGCGCCAATCCAAGCCCACCTAACCTACACTAACCCACTATCCTCCATATGCCTATCCAATGCCCGTTTAAATGCCCATAAAGAGGGAGAGTCCACCACTGCTACTGGCAGGGCATTCCATGAACTCACGACTCGCTGAGTAAAGAATCTACCCCTAACATCTGTCCTATACCTACCACCCCTTAATTTAAAGCTATGCCCCCTCGTAATAGCTGACTCCATACGTGTGTGTGTCAGAGATACTAGTAATTCTGTCACCTGCATGTTTGAGCCCAAGGCCACCACCTGTGCAGCTGACAGCTGAATTGTTGTGACAGCTTGTCTTTGTCTCTATCTCTTTCTCCCTTTCTCTCTCTCTTTTTCTGTCTCTGTCTGTCTCTCTCTCTCTCTCTCTCTCTCTCTCTCTCTCTCTCTCCCT
>NC_057714.1:39345908-39387945 GCF_004010195.1 Chiloscyllium plagiosum
TGTCTCTCTCTCTCTCTGTCTCTCTCTGTCTCTCTCTGTCTCGACCTGTCTCTCTCTCTCTCTCTCTGTCTCTCTCTCTCTCTCTCTCTCTCTCTCTCTCTCTCTCTCTATCACCAATGCTGCTCTTCTGGTGGTGTTGCAGCTGCACACATCCATACAAATGAAGGGTATTCTCACACACTCCTGACCCTTGCCTTGTAAATGGTAGGTAGATACTGGGGAGAGCATAGGAGAGTTACTGCAGAATTCCTAGTCTCTGGCCTGATTTTGTAGCCATATTATTTATATGGCTCGTCCAGTTCAGTTCTGCAAACATATACATTAGCCGTAAAAGCAGGCCATTTGGGCTTTCAGGTTTGCTGTACTGTTCACTATTGTCATGGCTGATATTTTTTGTCACAAATGTAACATTCCCATTTACCAGTGATAATGTTTAGATGCTTGTTGGGCATGGGAATAATCTGTTTTTGTCCGAAAAATGTTCACTGACCATTGTCACCATTGTTTTCTGAGGCAGCGAGTTTCAAAGTTGCACAATCCTCTGAGGTAAAGTTTCTCCTCATGTCTGTTCTAAAAGAGTGGTCCTTTATTTTAATACACTGTACCCTATTTCTTAAATCGCCCATGTAAGACAATCTTCTCTTTACAAGATCTCAATCTAAGCTCTTCTGAACTTACTCCAATGCACATATGGCCTTCCTTAAATAATGAGAGCAAATTTTTACATGGTATTCGAGATGTATTATCACCAATGTACTGTATAACTGAAGCATAACATACATACTTTAATAACAAAAACAGAAATTGCTGGAGAAACTAAGTGGGTTTGGCACATCTGTGAAGAAGAAAAAAAGCAGAGTCAACGTTTTGCGTCCAATGACCATTAATCGCATTTAGGCTTTTGCCCGAAATGTTGGATTTTCCTGCTCCCCGGCTGCTGCCTGAACTGCTGTGCTTTTCCAGCACCACTCTACTCCATTAATCACATTTGACTATCCTAGTCAATAGAAACCCCCAGGATCTTGAAAAGGGGGGCTTCAGCAAGAGTAATGTCATTGAATATCTAGGGAAAATGATCGGCTTCTCTTTTATTTGTGACAAATATTGCATATTACTTGTCACTCATCAGCTCAAGCCTGGAACTTGTCTCGGTCTTGCTGCATTAGTATATGGGCTAATTTATCAGCTGAGTTGCTGGATATTGTGCCGTCATCAGCAAAGTTCAGTATCATGTAATGATAGGAAACTTGTGCCTATGACTGAACCTGAGGGACTCCAGCGATTTTGTCCTTGGAATGAGATGATTTACTTCCAATAACACAACCGGTTTCCTTTCTGCTATTTGGCATCATACCTATCACAGAGTTTTCCCCTGATTCTCATTGACTATAGTTTAGCTAGGACTACTCTGTCAAGTGCTTCTTCTTGTTTAGACCAAGGCCACAGAGAGGACAGGAGGCGCATCACAATAGCGGAATCCATACAGAGCATTTCTGAGCTGTGTGAATGCTGCTTGATCACACTGTTCATGACACTTTCCTTACCTCTGGTTGAGAGTAGACATGTGGGATAGTAATTGACCAGGATATACCCAGGCAACTTTTAACATTGTTCAGTAAATACCATTGTTATAGCTGTACTGAAATAGCTTGGCTGCATTCAGCTAGATGTGGAGCGTATGAGGCACTGCTCCTAATTCCAGAATGTGAATAATTTCCCGGACGAGAAATTATCTCAATGGGGCAATACCAGAGCTGGGCTGGAAAGATCGGAGCCAAAGATTGCTGTGAAAACAGTGATGAGAAGAAGTTGAACAACAGGCTACCTTTTAATGAAGAGATAATTTAGATACAGTCATGGCATATTCTGTCAACAAGGGAAGGTAGGGTAAACAAATCCAGAGCTTAGGTAGTAAAGGAGATAGGAATCAAGATAAAGATGAAATAATGTCCTTGGGTCCAGTAGAGAAAACAATTGCGTACCAAGGTGAATATGAAAGATTCAGAAGAGAAATGAAAAAGCAAACAAGAATAGCAAAGAGGGAATATGAAAGAAGATTGGGATCTAACAAACGTTGAAATCCAAAGCCTTTTATAGGCTAGGTATGCATATAGTTAAAAAGATGTCATAAAAGTGAACAACTAATTGGGGCTTTCAAAGGTGATTTATATC
Source organism: Chiloscyllium plagiosum (assembly GCF_004010195.1). Lineage (NCBI taxonomy): Eukaryota > Metazoa > Chordata > Chondrichthyes > Orectolobiformes > Hemiscylliidae > Chiloscyllium > Chiloscyllium plagiosum. Next base: position 39,348,081 of record NC_057714.1, read on the forward strand.
TGGAAATGGGGCATGGCTGAGGCATTAAATAAATATCTTACATATGCCATTACCAAGGAAGCAGACGTTACTCATGATGACAGAGGGGAAAAACCCAGTTACTACAAGGGTTCAAAATTGGTATGGAGGAAAAGTGGCACAATCTATTGGTACTTGGATTTGACAAGACACCAGGACCAGATGACATGTGTCCAAGATATTGGAGGAAGTAAAAGTGAAAATTGTGGTGACACTGACCATAATCTTTGATTCTTTCATGTACACTGATGTGGTTGCCAGAGGTCTGTAGAATTGCAAACATTATGCCTTTGTTCAAAAAAACATTTGTAAGGAGAAGATTAGCAATTGTAAACTCATCCAGTTTAAATTCAGGAGTGAGGTAACTTCACGAAACAATAATTCAGAATAGAATTGATAATCACATGGACTATTAATACAGATTAATTAAGGAGCACTAACATATATCTCCTAATGGAAATCATATTTAGCTAACTTGGTGGAACCTTTTGAACAGGTGTCAAGAGGGTGAGTTGATGCATTTTAGTAAAAAAGACATAGACGTTATAGAATAAAAGGTACTATTCTAAAGGCTGCACAAAAGCAATGCAATTTGGGGTTTGTGGGCATAAATCACTAAGTGTCAGGACAGTTGTGGAGTGGTTAATAAAACATGCAGTATCCTAGGATTTATAAATTTTGCTGTAGAGTTAAGGAGCAGGGAGGTAATGCTGAATCCCTTTGAGACAGTAGTTAGACCTTAGCTGGAATGTTGTGTATGGTTCTAGACACTAAATTTTGGGAAAGATTTGAATGCATTGAGGAGAGTATGAAAGACTTTGGCAAAAATGGCTCCAGGGATGAGAAAGTTCGTTGATGAAGATAAATTGAAGAAGTTGGGACTGTTTTCCTCAGATGAGAAGAGGAGATTTGATAGCAGTTCTCAAAATTGTGAGAAGTCTGGGCAGAGAGCGCAGGGAGAAACCATTCCCAGTCATAAATTGATCAAGAACAAGATGATGCGGATTTTGAGAAGAGAAAACCAAATTCATGCAGTGACTAGTTCAAGTCTGGAATGCACTACCTGGAATTGTGGTGAAAGCAGATTCAGTAGAAGAATATTTTATATATTCAGGCTTATGGGGAAAAGGTAGAAGGACAGACTTAGTTATGATGCTCATTCAGTGATAGGATAGGCTGGATGGCCACCTTCAATAATTGTCGTCTTCTGTGATTCCTCAGGTACTAAAGCAGATTGTGCCCATATGCAGCCAATCCTGGACGATATTCAGGCTTTGACAGATAAGTGGCATGTAACATTCATGCCACACAGTTGGCTGGCAATGACCATTTCGAACAAGAGAGAATCCAATAATTTTGCCTTAACATTGAATGGCATTAACATCCGTGAAATCCCAACTTTCAGGATTCTGGGCTTTACGTTAGACCAGAAACTAAATTGGGCAAGCCACTACAAATTTAGTGATGAGTACCTAATCTCCTCACTCCTCGAAACTTTCCACTATCCACAAGGCATAAGCTAGGAATGTGATGGAATACTTTTCAATGTCTGGATGAGTGCATATTTGACAATGCAGAAGATGCAAAACAAAAAATTCTAGGGCAATGCACCCACTTGATTGGCATTCAACTTGGCAAGTGTGGACTGTATATCGTTCTGAGCGAGATGATGGGCTGTCCCTAACTATCAAGGATAAATTGTTAGAGTCACTGTTGGAGATGATCATTGCTTGATACTTATCAACCCCAGATAGAAGGTGGTCCTAAACATGATACAGTAATTCAAAACAGCAATGATATATTTAATGAGGAGAAAAAGCTTGCCTTTTATTAACAGAAATATTAAGAATAACAAAGATCTATGTAAAAGCTTGCAGAAACAGCAGAGTATATAAAACAAATACATGATTCTGGATTGTCCTGTGACTGTCCAAAAAAGGGTTTATCTAAGGAAATGAAAGCTGTAATTCCGAGTTCAGAATTTGTATAATATAAGGTAACATATCAAAACTTAACATATGAATTGTGAAACACTGTTCGGTTATTACATTTGTATTGTGTTGACCTATGTGATGACATTGTATACATGAATAATCAAAGGAACAAGGGAGAAGGTAGCTTTATGCATATTTTGCTGCATTTAATTAAACTTTAACAATGTTTCCATTAAGAAAATTATCTCACTTTATCTGTGATTTCCTGTTATTTTACAGTCATGCTTTTGGTTGTTAACAGTGGGTTGATTTATCTGTTTGGAACAGCAAGATTTTCTAATAGTTTATTCTACCTTCGGGACTCGCACTCAGCCAGCATGAAGAAACACATCCATTGGTATCACACAGCCTTAATAAAAACGTCACTCATATTTCCCTTATACTTTAGCAGATTCAGCCATTTGGAGTTGAATCTTTCATCTACTGTTCTTTTGTTATTATACAGTCAAGTGAAATATATACTCTGCAATCAAGAAAGTTGTAATTGTTTGCTACACTCCTGTTACTACAATAAATCCTTTTCATAATCCTTTACTATTGATCCTTTGTGAAGTGAAAGTCGACAGAGCTCCAGAGGCTGCTTTCTCATTAGATTGGGATGCTGCTATGTCTTAGATAACTATTACTTTGAAGCCTAGCACTGCAGGAGGAGTTCAAGCTGCAATTTTATCAGAATTCTGGACATGAAGGGAGAAATAGAACCATAAGAAATAACCAGACAATAAAATTTAATTTAAATAAAAATAGTGAGAGAGCAATTCAGCACGTCTCCCACCTTCTGTGGAGAGAGAAACAGAGTTAATGTTTAGACTACAATGACAACTTCAGAACTGGGAATAGTGAAATGTTTCACTGAGTAGATGTAATTGAAACAACTTTGCATTGGAAGCTAAATAAATGACAGTTGAAAGATTTTTAAGATTTCAAAGAAAATGTGTAGTAGAGTCATAGAGATGTTACAGCATGGAAACAGACCTCTTTCCAGTCCACCCTGTCCATGCCGACCAGATATCCTAATCGAATCTAGTTCCATTTGCCAGCGTTTGGTCCATATCCCTCTAAATCCTTCCTATTCATATACCCATCCAGACACCTTTTAAAAGTTGTAATTGCACTAGCCTCCTCCACTTCCTCGGACAGCTCATTCCATACACTCGTCACCCTCTACATGAATATGTTGCACCTTAGATCCCTTTTTAAATGCTTCCCCGCTCCCTTTAAACCTATGTCCTCTAGTTTTGGAGTTTAAATAGCCAAGGTATTTTCCCAAGAATAGCACTCTATCCATGCCCCTCATGATTTTATAAAACTCTATGAAGTCACCCCTCAGCCTCCAACAGTCCAGGGAAAACAGCCCCAGGCTATTCAGCCTCCCCATCTCACTCAAACTCTCCAACCCTGGCAACATCCTTGTAAATCTTTAATGAACCCTTTCAAGTTTCACAACATCCTTCCTATAGCAGGAGACCAGAATTGAACGCAGTATTCCAAAAGTGGCCTAACCAATATACCTAACCACCACCAATCTCCATGGTCCTCACCTACCACCCCACCAATCTCCTTGGTCCTCACCTACCACCCCACCAATATCCATGTACAGCAGATCTGAGTCGTAGTAGTTAAATCAAATCAATGGATTTGACAGGGAAGGAATATTTAAGTAACTGTCAAGATGATGATATTCGGGAGTAGATGGGATTTTGTTTTGCAATGTTTCAAAACCTTTCAAACAGTGTTGATTGAGATAGCTTGGTTTATTTCACTTCATTTTCCTTTCTTTTGCATAATAAGTTTGATTTATTGTTGAAACCAAATTTGCAGACTTGCGTGCTCCTGTTTCAGCAAAAGACTACCATGTTAAACAAAAATATTATCTATCAAGCCAGATTTCATTCTGGCATCTAACCTGTCCAATTGGCTGGGATCATAACGATAGGAATAGAAATGTTGGCAAGGCCAGCGTTTAATGCCCATTCATAACTGAGCTTGAGAAGGCGAGTGACCATGCCAGCAAGAATCTCTGGACAGTAAATCAAACCAGAAATATTGGCCAAGCTTTTGATGTCCCCAGTACAGATACTCAGTCAGAACAAATTACTGCAGATGACAAACTTTACTGAAAAACAACTCATTCCTGAAGAAGGGCTTGTGCCCAAAACATCGATTCTCCTGTTCCCTGGATGCTGCCTGACCTGCTGCGCTTTTCCAGCAACACATTTTCAGCTCTGATCTCCAGCATCTGCAGACCTCACTTTCTCCTAACCAATATACCGTACAGCTGTAACATGACTTTCCAATTCCTGTACTATGAACTGACCAATCAAGGCAAGCATACCAAACACCTTCGCTATCCTGTCTTCCTGCAACTCTTACAGCAAGTTCTGGAACTTATGAATTGATTAACAAATAGCTATGCATTGTTCACAAACAAAACTCACTCACTTATTCACACAGTCTCTGTCTATCCCTCTCTCACTCCCTCCCTCTCCCTCCCTCCCTCTCTCTGACAGTCACACTGTCTCTCAAGACAAAGGGAACAAAATACTCTCTGTAGATTCACTTTAAAAAACAAAAAACACACTTTCTAATCAAGGGTTGTTGTTCTTAAAGGCGACAAGATAAAGTGGATTGTCAATCTGATATTCTTGTATGTGTCATGAATTACACTCCGTTGTCACAGATCTTGACAGACACAGGTTGATCAGGAAGTATAATAATGACAAGTTGTTACAGTTACCCTCCCAGGAGAACAATCTGCTTTCTTCCTAATTTTGTGATAGAAGTTTCTTTTTGAAAAAGGAGAGTCCAGCACTGGCCTCTCCCGTGTTCACAGGTTTCTTGTTTCCATTCAATTCAAAACAGAAGCAATTGCCAAGCCCCACACTTTTTTTTAACAAGAAAGCCATAAAACTCTGACAGGTGAAGACTGAGAAATGAATCCATTCAATTATCTGAGGTTATAATTTCTAAGAAGCCTTGTTTGAAAAAAGATTTCACATATCCCAAAGGCTTTGCAGTGTACTTTTTTAACCTAATGCAGTTACCTAGATATAACATGAAATAGATAGAGTTTTGCACAATCGTTCAAATCCAAGACGACAAAGAAGTATTAAATATGAAATGGCTATAGACTCAAAGAAAGGAGCAGGATTTTAATTCCAGGGTGCTCTCGGTTTGCAATGTATGGGAACACACACATGCTAATTTTAAAAGTTACCTTCAGGCCACGTTCACCAATTACAGATGCAGGGCTCTGTCTCCTAGCTGGTGAGCTAATAGGAAGTGGTCCAGATTTGGATGATTGGAACTCCCATTGTTAGAGGTTTGAAGCTCACAGAGGAAGACCAGCCCCTATGGTTCAGGTGGTAGATCTTTGAACAAGGAAGTAAAAATTGAGAGATGTAACAAAGGCAGAGGCAGGGAATTGATAGATGGGAGGATTCTGTATTAGGTGGAAGATGGGAGATATTAATTGACAAAAAGGATGATGGTTAAAGTTCAAAACTTGCTTTCACTTGCGATCAAGTGTCTTTTAGGCTAAAATATGTTCTCTCAGGACAGAAGCATATGTTTTGTTGAATTGACACAATATGACTTGCGGGTTTATTGTAACAAATTGTTCTTCCATAGTGTGCAATTTAAAATTAAAATGTTTTGTGAATGTCATATAATTGAAAATAATTAATTTTTTGATTGTAGGTTTTGCAAGGACCTGTAAATAAATTGATAGAGCAAGCATCACAGGAAGATAATGATGCAAAGGTAGATGTGGCAAAGGATGCATCTGACAAGGATAATGAGTAAGTTACAGAAAATCATTGATATATTTTAAGAAAAAGAAACAAAGTTCAACTGAGCTAGTTACTGATATGAATAATGTTTTTTTGTGTTTGAAAGGAACGATTCAGTCTCAGTTCTTTTCATGATGCCAGGTTTCACTTACAGTAATTTTACTGCAGGGTTAAAATTATTCTGTAAACAAATAAGCAACACAAGTGCATTTTAGCCAGTGAATCTAATATTTCACTAAATTTCTAAATATACACAATACATTCGTAGCCTGATTTACATTAATGCTCGGAATGCAGAAGCAAGAAGAGGGCTGGATTTTCTGTGAAATGTATAAATATCTTAAACTTCCATGTACACAATTAGGAAATTCTCATTTTCTCTCGTGTATACTCTGAAGTGAGTCCATTGATATCACCTTCCAATCCTGTGAATTCTATCACCTGGAGAGGTAAGGGCTGTGATATGTAGGAACACCACAAATTGCAAGTTACCTTCTAAACTGTTGTGTGACAAAATGGCTCTGAGTTATTATTTTTCAAGTTACATTGACCTCACTGTCTCTCAATCTGTGGGTTAAGACCAGGAATTCTACTCTGGCAAAAAAAAATGTTGTTAATTGTTCATCACTGTGGTAGAAAGTGCAAGTTTGGAAGGTGCTGTTAAAGGCTTGCAGGTGTCTAATGAAATTGTAGTGTTGATTAACGTCCAGTTAAGTTCAAGTTAAGAATCCTGATGTTTGCACAGGACACATGTTCCGTTGCTTTGTTCGCCTTGAGATCCAGTAATTATCTGTTCTTTTATGCAGTCTTATTCAGAAAGGTTTCAGGATACTCTGAGAAAAATTGAATGCTTTGTTCAGTTCATCTTTGCTATGCCTTTGTCGCTCTTTTGGCTGTCAGATCCACATCTTAACAAATTTCTCAGCAAAAATGGCCACATAAGCCATTCAGTACAGCCAGCTAACAGCGTTCTGTGGTAAAAGCACTTTGCAACTTGTCTGCTGCACTTTCCAAAATTCTGTAGCAGCCTTCAGACAGAATTGCCTTCTTTAAAGCTGCAGTCAAAGATCTAAGCAGTTTCAGCACATGAAACATATTTCAGTTTACATGAGATTTCTAGCAAATGGTCTTCTAATGGGTATGCAAGTGAATTGACCCACAATGTTCCACAAGGGTTTGGTTTTCCTTCAGGAGTTAGGAAACAGGTTGGTATTGTTTCCGATTCTTGAAGTTACACCTAAGGACAAATGGTCATTCACCTGTGATTTTCCTGAGTTAGTCAATTAATAGCCAGAGAGTAGGCTCACTGTCAATCCCACTCTGGAAGGGGCCTTAATGGAGAAAGGGCAGTTGGAGGCCTTTCAGCTTGAAAGGAGCAGCAGACTGCAATGGAAGATAAGTAACAAGGAATGCAGTTCAAAATGAATGCTCATTGTCTCAAATTTTTTTAAATCTTTAATCAAAAATAGATTCAGCATTTAAGCCACTTTAAAGGGGTCCAGGATTGGGGAGGAATCTGTCTACGTTGGTGGTTTCTAGTTACTTCTGCAACAGGCAGATAAAATGGGCCACCAGGCAAGCTGCATTTAACTCTCAGTCACTTTCTATCTCAGCCCTGGCAGCTAAAACATTAGCTTTGCAAAATACAAGAATTAGTAACAGGAGTAGGGGATTTAGCTGATCTCATTGTGGTGTCAACTCCACTTTGCTACATTCTCCCGTGATTGACTACCTTGTCAAATAAAACTCTTATCAAACTAAGCCATGAATATATTTAATCTCACAGCCTTCAGTGTTCTCTGGAGAAGAGAATTTCACAGAATAACCACCCTTCAAGGACTCTCTTGATCTCCTATGTTAACAAGATCATTTTTCATTGCTGAAAATGCCAAAGGGTACAAGCCCAACCTGTGCCAGAGCGTGAGCAGATCGGGTCCAGGCTGACCTGGGAGATGAGTCCTGGAGGCAAGTCCAGGTCGGAGGCCAGCACAGAGAGGCAGCGAGGGCCTCACGTTCTGCAGTCTGGCAGGCATGCACTCAGTCAAATTGACTATAATTTGAGTACTTATAAAGATACCTTTTACTCTTATTCTGGACTTTGAGTGTCAATTTTTTTTTTTAAACTGTATTCATAAGCTAGACTTTTTTACTCATTCAGTGCTGTAACAAACACTTAAAGTATCTGTACCTGGGTACCCTGCACATAAGATGGTGCCAAAGACAATATAAACTTTTCACTGCACTAATTCAAATGCATATGACAACAAAGGCTATTCTATTCGTCCCAAGAGTCAGTTAAGTCAACCTTCTTTAAACTGCTTCTTACTTTTATATCCTTTCTTGACTAAGGAGACCAAAACCATACATGGTCCTCCAGGTACTGTGTAACTAAGGCCCCATATAGCTGAAGCAATGCTAATCCTTGCTGTACCTGCATGAATTTTTTTAATCAGTCATGCACCAGGATACCTAGATCCTTGTGAACTGTAGAGCTCACCAGTCTCTCCCATTTAAATAATATGCTGCATTTCTTTTTCTCCTGTTAACATAGACAAGTTCAGATCTTTGCACATTCTAGCTCAGTCAGTTTTCTTTGCCCACTGGATTCTAATTGGTGGAGATGTTGTCAAGACTATGCCACTTAATGATGACATCTTTTGCATTGAGTTGAAATAGGTTTAGTGTGTACATGTTCTTTATGTCTGCTAAGAACAGGGCCCAGTGTGTTAATATATGTAGCTTACAGTATACTGTGAGCCCCACCCTAAATTGGTTGTTAGCATAATTGTTTGCACACTCAGGATTGTACAGCATGTTGTTCAATTGCAGAATCACATATAATGTTCCATATTGTGTTGCCTTTATGCTGGTGCTGGCTAGTTGGGTGTAAAATAACCTGCATCTTCTGTGTTGTCAACAGCCAATGTGATATGCTGGTTGATATGATTTGCTTGTATACCTATAAGGCTATAGAGATAGTGAGGACTGCAGAGTGGATAAAGAATGAAAAAGAGCACAGCAGGTCAAGCAGCATCAAAGGAGAAGGGGAGTCCACGTTGCAGGAAGGAGCTTCTCATCAGGACCGGCGAGGAGAAGGAGGCTGAGAAATTAAGAGGGAGGGAGGTTGGGCTGGGGGAAGGTAGGAAGGAAGTGGGTAGGTAGTAAGGAGGTGGGTAGGATAGATCAGGTCAAGAGGGTAGATGGGAGGGCTAGACCTGGGATGAGGTGAGGGGGCGGGTGGTGGGGAGATGTGAATGCTATGTTGAGGCCATATAGTTGTAAGCTCCCTAGGTGGAAGATGAGGTGTTATTATTGGCCTTATTTTGATGGTGGAAGAGGCCCAGGATGGGCACACATCATTGGGGGAGTGGGAGGGGGAGTTTAAGTGGCTGGCAGCCAGAAGGTGGGGTTAATTGGAATGCACGGACCGTAGATGTTCCTTAACCAGTCCCTGAGTTTATGTTCGGTCTCTCTTATGTAGAGGAGACCACATCTGGAGCAATGGACGCAATAAATCCGGTTAGAGGAAATGCAGGTGAATCTCTGCTAGACTTGGAATAATCTTTTGGTGTCTTGGACAGAGGTAAGAGAGGAGCGGGTGTGAGGGCAGGTTAAAATTATCTCCCCATCTTAGCTTTGGATTCATTCAAGAGGCTTAGATGTAAGAGTAAACTGATTCTGGCATTTTAAATGATTAAGGATATCAATAATATACAAGTAGATAGTATATACTATCATACATCAGGAGCATCTCGGAACTGACAGCCAGACTACTGCGACCCCTAGGACTCATAACTGATGGAGTTTGTTGATGAATGCCATGCCTCTAGGAATTCCCTGGTTGTTCTCTGTCTGGCTTGCCCTATGATAGTAGTGTTGTCCCAGTCGAATTCATGTTCTTGTTGTCTGCAACTGACAACCGGAAGCGGCAGGGACAGACCACTATAAACACCGGAGGAAACATCAAAGAAGCGCTTCGCAGGAGGCTCCCAAGCACTGATGATGTTGCCTAGCCAGGGGACGAAACGTTTGCAACAAAAACTTCCAGCTCGGCGAACAGAACCACAACAACAAGTAGATAGTATTTGAAAAAATGGACTTGGTTGAAATGGGATTATATGATAGACTGAGAAAGCCTAGGAAGTGACTTTGGAGTGCGTGATCTTCAACTTTTATCTCAAAGGGTATTTGACTTGTACAACTAAATTGAGAGGTGATACCTGTGATAATCGTTTTATAATGTGTCATTATTGTATGTGAATATTTGAATTCTTATGGTTAGTTAAAATTTATTTTTGATTTCATTTCTATTAAAGGTCAGTAAGTAATCTTTGAACAGGAAATTCCTATATTCAAGAAAACATATGACTTAAGCTGAATGACTAGGAAGATACCTGTACTGATAATCACTAAGGTGCTTACAGAATTGACATTTTAAAATGTACGCTTCAGGAGTTAAGATGCATCCCAGTAGAAAGGCTGTTTTTAGTTGTAAGTGTCTTCAGGCTAAAAGAGTTGGAAATAGATCTTCAGCTGTCTTTAGAATTCAGTGAGAAAATTCAGAGAGTTAGCTCATGTTTTGTGTGTCTCTCAACACAAATCACATCTGGTCAATGTGTAGAAAGTCAGTCAAAGGAAATGATTGTGATTTTGTCAGTTGAATAATAAAGCAATGATTGAAATGATATTTCACTGGGCATTATTGTGCCCAAAGCATATTGCTGGGGGGAGAAAATTGTTGACTCTTTTTGTTTCACGTTGTGATTTTGCAAACTGTCATATATAGCTTTTTTTCCTTTTGTCTCATAAACTTATGCTCTATTGACAAAGCTGTGTGAAAATTGTTCAGTGATGAAGTCAACAAAATTGCAAAAAAAAAACTCATTTTGAAATCTGATACAGTAATTGTATTTTGCAATTTTGTAGAAATCTGACTTGTTCAGAATTGCCATCAGCTGGAATTATGACATAACAAAGACTGGTGCCTTGTCGTCACTTCAGAAAGTGAGAGATGGAGTATTTAGTAGAGATCCTTGAATTAGCTACCTCTGGCAGTTTCCATACCTAAAAAAGGAGTTAAAAGGGACATGAAATTTGGGCATATAGTGATGACATTCAGTAAAATATCAGGTGAGGTTATAGGAATTGAACTACATTTTGATAGAGGAAAATTTTAAGAATTCACACGTGAATGATCAGTACTTTGATGAGCGAACTTAATGGATTTAAATTTTTGTTTGCTGGTTAGTTAGACAGAAGTTAAGATGTCATGACAGGGTGGTGTGGATGTGTTTGTATATTTGTATTGAGCTTATGAATTAATGATGAGTGTTAAGAAAGAAAAAATACCAAACTGCTACGATGGTTTCTAGTTTTATAAACTTCATAGCCATGGAAACCACCAGTGGTGTCAATTGCGCGTTCTTTCTTCAGATTGAGAGTTTGGAAGATGACTGCATCACCCATTTTTTTCCAGGTTTCTATCTTCATGTACAAGCTTGATTTGTAAGAATAAGGATAGGTTGATATATTGCATGTGAAAGAATTATGAAGATCTATGTGACTTAGTCACATACTGAATGAAAGAGGCAGCAAGTGTGTACAAGAGGGGCAAACCATTGAATAAAAGAATCTGAAAAATCTTAAAAATGACAAAACTAAACATTAAAAAGAAAGTTGATTGTGTTTTCAAAACCACCTCAATCACAAGTATTGAATGTAAGCATAAGTAGATGGGTTGTAGTGCCCCATTGTAATTAGAAGAGAGACTTGTGCAATTGAGAAGGGAAGGGTTAGAAATTCCCTTGCAGTTGAGTATGGTGATGCAGGCCTAGGTTGTTGCACTTCAAAAAGACCATGGAGTATACTGGAACTGATATGCTCACTCACCTGTCCGCATGCATGTTGATTTATTTCTTGCAGAACATACCTGCTCTCTGAAGGAAACTTCTTCCCCCAACTTCTTTGATGAGCACCTCCACTACAGTGTCTGAAAATCAGGGTGACCTGATCATAGTAGCATCCCTGCTACAATGCAATAGAGCACCATTGAAAACTGGTTCCCCTTTATGGGGTCTTAAGAAATAGCAGGCCCTCCCAAGTAGAGATCTGTCTGCACAAACATGATTTGGAGTAGCTCAGTCGTCATGTTTTATTGGGCCAGGATCACTGACATAATCCAGCAGAGTATGTGCCTTCCATTCCACTTGATCAATAAACATTTTAGATGAGAATATTCCCATCATGTTAAGAGTATATGCATTTGGTTCACAAATTTACCAAGTGCTTGCCTATATTTGGAAGACAAAAAATTGAGCACATTAAGCAAGATTTGTTGAATGAAAGTGTGTTGCATTTAACATTTGGCAGGATGGACATTGGTGTTTTTTGTACTGAATCATTGCATTTTAACAGAAATCAAAAACAGACTGCCACACCACAGCACAAACCACTTTATGCTGTATTCTCTGGTGTGAGTCCCATGGTTTTTGATGTTTCACTCTGCTCAGCAGTATTGAGACAGCTTGTCATTTGTAGTTGGAGCCAGAACAGCAGCTATTTCAACAGACATTGGATGAGTAGAATATCATGTGCAGATAGGTAGAGAGATGCCAACATTTTGTTTTAAAACCACCAACAGAGCTTTCTCCCTAAATCCATACTGATGAAACAAATGTTGGACAATCAGGTATTAGAATGTCTACTTGGTTGTCATATGTTATCACCTGGAGGATCACATTCATGCTTTAGTCAATTGTTTTACATTGCTATAAATTAGTTTCTTCAGTTTATTTAGTGTGAAAATAATTGCAAAATGGTTTAGTGTCGCAACTTTAATAGAATAATATTTAGAACTTAAAGTTACAGTTGTTTTGAATACTGTCTGTTGGAGAAGTCATCTGTTTATTGCTGTTGTAATGAGATGGTTACACTAGCTTGAGTCAAGGCACAGTTCCCTGCTACAATTAAAATTTAGTTTGAATAAACTCCCCTAGCACAGATGCAAGCTTGTAAATTATTTGAATAATTTATTTCCAGTGAAAATTCAGATTGTATTATTTATGAAGTAGGAATAATGTGTTTTGTTTTTACAAGAATGTTTTATGAAGTATTTAGTCATAGAGTCGTAGAGATGTACATCATGGAAACAGACCCTTCGGTCCAACCCGTCCATGCTGACCAGATATCCCAACCCAATCTAGTCCCACCTGCCAGCACCCGACCCATATCCCTCCAAACCCTTCCTATTCATATAGCCATCCAAATGCCTCTTAAATGTTGTAATTGTACCAGCCTCCACCACATTCTCTGGCAGCTCATTCCATACACGTACCACCCTCTGCGTGAAAAAGTTGCCCTTTAGGTCTCTTTTATATCTTTCCCTCTCACCCTAAACCTATGCCCTCTAGTTCTGGACTCCCCAACCCCAGGGAAAAGACTTTGCTTATTTACCCTATCCGTGCCCCTCATAATTTTGTAAACCTCTATAAGGTCACCCCTCAGCCTCTGACCCCAGAGGAAATCAGCCCCAGCCTAGTCAGCCTCTCCCTGTAGCTCAAATCCTCCAACCCTGGCAACATCCTTGTAAATCTTTTCTGAACCCTTTCAAGTTTCACAACATCTTTCCAATAAGAAGGAGACCAAAATTGGATGCAATATTCCAACAGTGGCCTAACCAATGTCCTGTACAGCCGCAACATGACCTCCCAACCAACACCTGTACTCAATACTCTGACCGATAAACGAAAGAATATAAACACCTTCTTCACTATCCTATCTATCTGCGACTCCACTTTCAAGGAGCTATGAACCTGCACTCCAAGGTCTCTTTGTTCAGCAACACTCCCTAGGACCTTACCATTAAGTGTATCAGTCCTGCTAAGAAAAAAGACTATATCTAGGTTCTGTAACTTCCCATATTCTCTGCCACTCCATAACACAGTGCATGACAGCATCAGTAGAGGAAGATTTCTTTGGAAAATGTTTAAATTGTAGCTTCTATTTTCTGTAATTGATGGGATTAACTGTGTCTTAACTTGATTAAATGCACCCTACATTTTCTACCTACCTGTGCATCAATCCGTACTGTACCTCCGCTCCCTATCCCAACTGTTTTCCAAATTATTTTAAATACCTGCCAACTTTAAACAGCAAACCTCACAAAAATATTAGTCTGTGCAACCCTGATACTCAGCAGTATCTTATACCACCTACACGATGGTCTGCAGAAATTCACCAAAGCTCCTTTTCAGCTTTCCCAGAACCTTCTGCTTTGTAATGGCCATGGAGCTCACCTCTGTCCCCAATTCTGTTGAAGTTCTGATAAGCTGCTGTCTTCCATCATGAAGACTGATGCAAAATTTCAATTCTGCTCCCCCACCATTTGTTTGTTCTCCATTACTACTTCTCCCATCTTATTTTCCAGTGGTCCAACATTCACTTTCATCCCTTTCTTACTTTGCAAGATTTTTTTTAGGTATATGAAATCTTCTTTTTATATATTACTATCCAGATTACCCTCCTATTTCTTCTCTCCCCTTATTGTTCCTTTAGTTGCCTTAGTTTTTTTTAAAGACTTCCCAATCTTCTGGCTTCCTACTAATCTTCTTTATTCTGTCCCTGACTTTCCTTGTCAGCCATGGTTGCCTCGTCCTCCCCATCATTTGATTCCTCTTCCTTGGGATGAATTTCTGCTGTACCTTCCGAATTACCCCCAGAAACCCCTGCCATTGCTGCTCCACCATTCAAACAACTTTGGCAGCACCTCCTTCATTTCCTTGTAATTATCTTTACTTAATTGTAATAATTATATTTGATTCAAGCTTCTCCCTCTCAAGCTGCAGGTTGAATTGTGTCATATTGTAATCATTGCCCCATAGAGGTTCCTTCACCTTAAGCTCCAGTGTCAAGCCTGCCTCACTACACGTCACCAAATCCAGAGTTGCCTGTTCCTTTATGGCCTCTACCACAAGCTCAAAGAACCATCTTGTAGACAATCCATGAATCGCTTTTCTTGGGATCCACTACCAACCTGATTTTCCTGGTCCACCTGCAAATTGACATCTCCAGTGATTATTATAATAGAGTCTTCTCGCTTGCCTTTTCTCTCTTCTGATTTATTTTCCGTCCACATCCTATCTACTGCTAGGAGTCCTATACATAATTCCCATCAGGGTCTTTTTCCCTTTGCTGCTCCTCAACTCCACCCACACACATTCTATACTGTTCAACTCTTTTGGCTATCGATTTCAATTTAATTTCTTACTAACAAGGCAATCCTAACTGACCCTTAATAACAAGTCACAATTGATTGTGATTGCTAAAAAGGCACACCAACATCAGCGTTTCACATTTTTGCTCCCTAATCAAGTCTCCTCATTCACTATACATCATCAAATCCAGAATCGGATTTCCCAATGGACATATAATTAGAACCCCCTTTTTATTTGTTTTGAAACATTTTTTTTTGCAGCCTCTAAAGTCAACTTATAAACTATGAGTTACAGTATCTAATGTTGAGCTGTTTTATCGTGCCACACAATGACATAGTGTAAATACCATTATTATGAACATTTAAAAATCTGATGTTTGTTTTAAGTTCCTAGATCTTTTTTGGGAGGAAATGTGTTAACATTGTTTTATTTATAGTTATAACTATATGTTATCAAGGAAGTTCAAGCATGAGACCTATTTATGGGAATGCAAGACTTCTGTAATTTATAGGTTCTCTTGTGAATGTTCTAAGTGCACAACAACAGTATTTGAAAGTCATGGTCTGAACCCTCTATCAGTTTGATTTGATATATTTAATTTCTAAGTTTAAATGCTTCATTTGTTGCCACACATCTGCAAGGGTGACCCTTTAACTCCAAAGTTTTTGGTATCACTGGTAATGATCACACAAAGGTCATCATATGGTTTCATATATTATTTCATGTAGCAGTCTGGTTTCCTTGGAATTTATTAGAAAACCGTTGACCAAGAGACTGCTAAAATGGTAATTGGGCTACCTGCTGCAGTCTTCTGCAAACTTACTCTTGCTGGTCAATAAAAATGTCAGGATTCCTATAGATAGCACACAATATTAGATGGCCTTATTGCCAAAATCAAGCAGGTTGTGAGCTATTTGCTCACTGTGCAAGGTTGATGATAAAATAAGGCAAATCAAAGCCATTGTACAGGACAATAGCTACCTTGATCAAATGATTTTTTTTTGCTGTATATGACTCAAAAACATGAATGGATTCTAAAAATTCCCAGTCTGTCTCAGAATAGAGAAAGTAACCTAAAAGTTTAAGCAACAGGTGAAACAAGCTTTTTTTATGTTGTATCTCGTCAATAGCAACATCTGCGGTGTTCATCAATAACAGAATGCTGCTGTGAAGCCAGAGAGGCGTTCTACCTATCACACATAATGTAGTCTATGAATTTCAGTTCCAGTGTGATACTCGGGAATGTGGACTATATACAACAAAGACTGGCAGATTAGAGAACATTTTTAGCTGTTTGCTGTATCCAACCAGATCGCTCTTGCAAAACCCACAACATAGTGTCCTACATGAGATGCGATTCTGAAATTGGACAGCATTTACTGCATAGCCATCAGTGTGCAAAGGATTATACTAAAAGAACATATCCACACGTGACACGTATTTCAAGATAACAAAACAGTTAAAAGCTGTTCCATGTTCATTTGCCAGAGCAATGCCTTAACTGATTAAAGCCAACCTGCCCAATTTAAAATTTAAATAAAGCTTAGTAGTTACCTTTCTACATCATTAGCTGGTGCCTTGTCCATGGAAAAGCCTCTACATAAGTCTATATGATAAGGAAATCAGCACTCTCCCTTAAGTAACATAAATGTGTTTCCCTTCACTTTTTATCTCTTGTGAATTGTCCTGATAAGTGCAAGCCGAATATCAAGCCGAAAGTGTGCCCTTTTTCAGCAATTACTATGTGTTTCATAAAGAGTGTAAAGTTTGAGTCTGTTCTACCTAAGTCTTTGGTAACCAGATAGTCAGAATACTTAGTATTTGTATTAACTTAAGCTTGAGGTCATTGTACTTTCTTTGATTTTATAGACTTATCTCATTAGAAGAAGAAAAGGAGGATCAAGAATGCAGCGCTTCAGGTATTATTAAATAATCTTAAACAGTCTGCCCTAAGAGAAAAGTTTGGGCTCCAGAATGGTGGCTATGGCACAATTTTGCTATAAGCCACATGGCCACTACCTTTGACGATGATGTCAGCATGAGCACAGCCAGAAGTATGCTGAATTAACAGATTGGAATACTAATCAACATTGTAATGTTGATTTGCCATTTTTGGCATCAGCTTTCTGGCTAACACCCTTTCTTAATCTTGCACAGTTGAACATTCGAACTGCACTACAAGCACTTATTTAAAGGGAACATAAAACAATTTCATGTTAGCTGCTATTTGATTTCTCCTGTCTTTTTATCACTTCATAGGCTGTGGGCATTGCTGGCTCAGTCAACAATTGTTTTTAAACTGAATGATTTGCTGGACTATTTCAGAGGACAGTTAAGAATCAGCCACATTGCTATCACTGCAGATACGTTCACTGGCTTCCAGAGTTGCTTAAAATTATTAAAAAGTATAGGAAGTGATATGGATTGTGATGAAGGACTTGGATGTGAGTTTGAGGATTTGCAGAAACCACTTACAGCAAATTCAGGGAAATCACCTGCCACCTGCAAATTCCCCTCCAAGCCACAGACTATCCAGACTTGGAAGTATATTGTTATTTCTTCACCAACACTGGGCCAAAATCCTAGAACAACCTCCCCAATACCATTGTGTATATACCTACACCACTGGACTGCAACACTTCAAGAAAACTGTTTACCATCACCATCTCAAGGCCAATTAGAAATGGCCAACAACAGCTGGCATGGCCAGTCATTTCACATCCTGAATAAAAGTTATTCTAATTTCAGAAACAATTATGCCCAGGTTTTGTGGCTTAACATTGTTTCTGCATCAGAGATAAAAGTATATGCAATCAGTTTTGAGGTAACTTTCATTTTGCCAATGCTTGAGCACTTTGGCTTGGCTAATAACCTGAGTAGTTAAGGCCATTATCTAAATTAGCACCTTGTTGTGCTTTAATTCACAGAACTGCAACATTTCTTGACTCACCAGCATTATTCATGTTAACCTAGAAGCCATGATCACATTTTCAAAACGACACATGTATTTTTCCCTGCCAAGAGCACTATGGGTTAATTTGTGTGTTATCTCCTAAACCTTTTTATTCAGCCCTGTCTTCAGCAGGTAGGAATTCATATAATTTTCTCTCACTTGAAATATTTGTCAGAAGTCTGATTTTGCACTTGGATATTTCTAGAAACTCCTCTTTCCCTTGTAATGGAAAACGATACCTTTTCACCTTTGGAGCCAATGTCTTCAAGCAATCAACATAAATCAGGTAATCTTAACATCCGTGTATTTATCATAATGCCCATAAGGCCTTTATTTTTTCTTTCTTTCCAGGGGATCTTTGAGGAAAAAAAAGAGCTAACAACATTTTAAAACTTTCCCTCAATAGAGTCTATAGATGATTTGTTAGATTTGAAAAAGGAAGAAAAAGAATCTCTCTCTGTGAGTGGTAAGTGCAAAGAAACCAGGAAGTATTTAGCCAAATCAATTTAGTTGAAAATTAGCTGATCATTGATCAAATCAAAAAATGTGATAGATTGCAAATGTCCTTAATCAATATAATTATGGAATGCTGTATATGTAGTTCTCAATTTGAGTCAGTCCATAATTCACATTACTGTAATATACTGGCCATCTGTTTATTATCATTGAAATGTTTTTTTTCTATGGTTTTATCCCAAAATACTTTAATTTACTCATTTTGATTGCATTTTACTGTGATTTATTCAAAAATATTGATTTAATATTAATTTGTGCCAATGTTTGAATTTAGCTTTGAGAAATTAGAAGAAAATAAATGGTGAAAGTGACAGTTCAGCAAAAACAACAGGGCAGTTTCCTCTGCATGAAAAGAAAAGTTAAATCAGGAGTCTGTTTTTTCCAATCATGAATATTTGGTCCATTACTACCTATAATGTTTAAATCACTTCCTTTTATTGTTGGTGTGCTGCAAGGGATGTGCTGCCAAATGACAAAGGATAATGGCCCAACGTTTGCAGTTGCATTGCTGGTGAAGTGACCACCTTTTGCCATAATTATGCTGTGAACATTAAAGCATAAAAAATTAAGATTGTGAAGCTGAAAATAGTTTTTACCAACATTCAATAAAAACTTGGCTGATTTTCTACTTCAGTTACATCTTGCATTTCCCTAAAATTCTTTGATTCCATAAAGGTCCAAAACATTGCTTATCATCGATTTAAATAAACTTAACAGTTCAGTATTTGCAACCCTATATGCTGGAAGATTGCAAAGGTTCATAATCCTTTAAGTGAAGAAATGTGTACACCTCTCCATCTTAAATGACCACTTTCTATCTCTGATAGTAGTACTCCGTGTTATAAGTTCCCAAACCATTGAAAAACCATCTCCCATTGTCCGCTTTGATAAGCCCCTCAATTTTATATGTTCCAATTGGAACACCTCTCATTTGTAGTATTGCGGTCTCGCCCTGGCATGGCAGTCTCAACTTGGCATGGTTGTTATCTTGTCCAAAAGGGGTGGTCTCAGTTTGGAGTGGAAGTTGTGTTTGGTAGCGGCTTCCAGGTATTCCAGCATTCGTCATTTTAATCGACTTACCCCAAACCAAAATTCATCTGAGATGAACTTCTCCTTAATTTTCACTTTTTTTTCTTATCTATAACTTAGGTGGTTAATACAGGTACCATGGTGTGGCAACTTATAAAACTTTTCACTTTGTTTTGTAAAAACACATGTAACAATAAATTGCTGTTCTATTCTATTCTTCTAAAGTCATTTCTCATTGGATAATCCCCTCAACTCTGGGAATAAATGTAGTAAACCTTCTTTTAAGGCATTGTATCTTTTGTTAGATAAGGAGAGCAAAGGCATTTTTCAATTCTCTTTCCCATAGTGGGTTAGTGACTGTAGGTATTTAATCAGGCAGGAGAATGGCAGTGGTGACTCCAACACATTCCTGCCTCCATACCGTGGGAAGGCCTTCCTGCCTTGCTGACAATTAAGGTCCTTCAATGGGTAACTTGTGTATACTGCACGCACTTAAGTACAAGGTAAATGAACTTGTAGCACAGATTGAATTTGCCAAATTCAGTGTTATGGGCATTATAGAGATTACAAGGTTACAAGGCAATCAGGTCTGGAAACCAAATATCAAAGGAAATGTGTCCTCTCGAAACAATGGGCAGATGTGACCTTGTTAGTAAACAATGAAGTTAAGTTGTTAGCAAGAAATGATTATAGGGTCAGGTGCCCTGAGGAGCAACGTTTTCATGCAGAGGGTGGTGTCTGTATAGAACAAGCTACCAGAGGAACAGACGGAGACTGTTACAATTACAACATTTAAAAGGCATTTGGATGGGTATATGAATAGCAAATGTTCAGAGTGAAACAGGCCAAATGCTGGCAAATGGGATTGGATTAATTTAAGATATCTGGTCAGCATGGACGGGTTGGCCTAACAAATGTTGGCCTAAAAAAAGTTGACATCTTGTTAATGAGGAATAACTTGGTTTTTAATTTTGAACTGTTAGCAACAACTTTGCCCCCTGGAAAACCAACTTGGTCAATTTATTCCGTGATAAAATAGTTTTTAATATTAATCAAATTTGAGCCTTTAGCTTCTAAAGTGTACCTTTACTTCACTCTTAAAAATATATACAATGCAAACAAAATAATTTGTGCATTTTACTTCCTGGTTTGCGGTGTGTGAAAATTCTTCAATGTGAGTGATTGCTTACCCAGCTTGATGTTGTTCCAGTTTTGTTAGAAAGGTGCAGTCCTTGAGATATTGTAAAGGTCAGTTTCTCTGATATCATTGCTTTCAGCAAGAGGCCACAGTAGAATTAGATAGGTTTTCCACAGTTCACAAGACTAATTTGAGCAAATCCATAAGTTGGAGCCAAACAATGCAATTGAACCATTTAAACAATTTGCTTATATCTACAGTCTTGTCAAGGCCCTGTAAATTGGCATGGAGCAGAAAGAAATCTTTTTGTTCACTGATATCTTTATGAATAAATGGACAAAATGGTGGGATAAAACATAATACAAATCAAAACATAATACAAATTTAACGAGTTTCAATTTCATTGCGCACTGAGTTAATTGAACTACATTTAGATGCAATTTTTCATGATTCAGCTCAGAGAAAAAAAATACGAATTACTCTTGATTTCTAATCAGAAAATGTTGCTGGAAGCATATTGCTAAGATTAAGCTTGGATGTAACACACTTAACAATAAAAGAAAAGTTCCCAACCCCTCTTCCGATTTCACACATGAACATTTTTCATATTTAATATTTTTATATTTAATATTTCACATATGAAGAATTATGACAATCACATCTTTAGGAGGCAAAAATTAGACACCTGAGGTAATAATTTTACATTTTTTTGTCACTGTCTAAAGTGGTTGATAGTGAACTGGCAGTACATTTTACATAACTCCTGACCTTGTTATCATTGGTAGTAAAAGTCATGTGGTTCTGTATCAGGAGTGAGATTTGCTGAGTCAGCTCATTGCTTCAGTTGCTGAAGACAAAAGTCTCTGAGTTCAAGGCAGGTAATCTTGTATGTTTATATGAATATCAAGAAGTTAGAAAATTGTCAAAGTGTTACTTGCTACTATCCAAATAATCCACTTTTTCTTGTATGGGTTTTTTTTAGCTTTGGCTATTTTAACATTCATTTAAATGATAAAAAGGTACATTGAGAGCATACAAAGAAGATTAATATGGGCATTACATTTTTGATTGAAGTTTCATAGCCTGACAATAAATTGCTAATTGATGCAGACAAGACATTACAGCCTTGATGCAATTAAAACAATATCACCGTATGCTATTTTCATTCAGATCATTTTTGAGATTTGAGAGAGCAGGGTAAATACTGTCCAGTTACTTTAACATTGGTCAAAAAGAAGATACTGGAATCTTTATTAATTTAGCAAAGTGTTCAGAAAATGTCAGTTCAGTCAGGTCGAGTTAACATGGTGATGTGAAAAGGGAATAATGTTGGATTAAATTGCTGGAGTTTTTTTGAGGCAGTAACAAGCAATATGGATAAAAGGGAATCTGTGGATATGTGGCACTTCGATTTCCATTTTACAAAGGACCGTATCAGAGATAACTATGCAAAATAAACCCACATGTTGTAAGGAGTAACATAATAGTGTGGATAAAGAATTGGTGAGCTAACAGAAAATCAAGTAGGCATAAATAGATCTTCTTTGGGTTAGGAAGATATGATGAGTGGCATGCCACACACTGGGGTTTGAGAAGTTGCAACTTCTATTACCATACAACCTGAGTGTATGGTAATTAAATTTGCTGATAACCCAAAGTTAGATTGGAAGTAAGGTGTAAAGAGGAAATATAGATTTTGCAAAGAAAAATAGATTGGTTAAACGAGTGGGGAAAATATTTGACGTGGAATGCAATGGGAAAATGTGAGTTCAGCCAATTTGAAAGAATGGAAAAACAAAATATTATTTAAACGCAGAGAGACTGCTGAACTCTGAAGATGCAGAAGGATCTGGGTGTTCTGGCACATAAATCACATTAACGTGCAATTCAACAAGTAATTACAGGAGTGCAAGTAGTGTCAATTCCTGCAGGGCGTAGAATATAAAAGTGGAAATGTTCTGGTACCCTTATACAGGGCATTGATGTGACCACTTCTGGAGTACTGTATACAGTTTTAGTCACCTTATTTAAGAAAATGTATAAATGCCTTTCATGGAAGGTTTATTCGACTGCTACCTGGGATGGGGGTGGGACTATGTTGAGGAATTATATACTGTGGGGGAAAGTTGGACAGCTGGACCTATATCCATTTGGAATTTGGAAGAATAAGTGGTGAGATTTTTTTAAGATCGATAAAATCCAAAGAGGATTTGGTAAGATGGATACTGATAGGTGCTTTCCCTTGTGGGAGAGAGTACAATTACTTGAAACATAATGGGACTTTAATTTAAGACAGAGGTGAGCAGAAATATTTAAGGCCAAGATGAGTAGAAATATTTCAGACATAAACGGTGGGATTCGAGTTTATGGTGTGTGTTATGAAAAGTTTCCACAGCAGTATGTTAAGGAGCCATCAAGAAGCTGAGCTATTTTAGATCTAGTATTATAATGAAAAGGAATAATTAACAATCCTGTTGTAATAATTGTCACAGAGTCTGATAGTTTAACTTCAGTGCATTAGGATATTTCCTGTCCATTGTTCCTTTGTCAAGCCTGTACTCTAAGGTAGGGATCTGAATCTCTTCTTATACCATGAGCCTGGCTTCAGTTTTGATGGTGTGATTTTAAACCCTGATTTTCTTGGATGACCAAAAGCTTCACCAGAGATTTCAGGTGACACTGGCTTCTTTGTCAGTGTCAGCCTTTTGTGAAAAATAACTTCCTCAGTTTTAGACAGTACATTTGGATCAGCTCAGGCTTGGAGGGCCGAAGGGCCTGTTCCTGGGCTGTAAATTTTCTTAGTTCTTTATTCTTGCCATGAATCCTAATCAATAGGGGTCAGGCATATTCTTTTAAAACTTCTTTATGAAGAGTTTTAGTCTTCTGAATGTCAGGTGTAAGTCCTATCATCTTATATGCCTCAATAAATATGTTGATTATTCACTGAAGATCCATCGCTGGCAGAGTACTTATTGTAGCATTATCAGCATATTGGAGTTTAGTGACCGAAATTGGGATGATCTTAGTTTTTGATTAAAACCATCTTGAGAGTAAAGAATTCACTCATTAAATACACTGCAGATCAGGAGACAGCTTGTTTTTTGTCAGGTCGAGCATGGCAGCTCGGAAGATTGAATTAAAAAGTTAGGTTTATGCATTTATGAAACACATGCCCTACATAAATGTTACTCCATGAATGCAGTGAGCTCATGTAACTTTGTTGTTTCAGTCAAAAAAGGCTTTGTTCTTTGGAAGCAATTCCTCCAAAAAACTTAATCTTTGTTCTTGGATCAGTTGACAACTTTTAATTAGATTTAAAGCCATGTGATTTGTGGATTTATAACTTATGAAACAAATGGTTTATGAGTGTTATTTGTAATGGACATCAGCAGTATTCTTGAGAAATTAATGGTCAGAAGAACAATGTTTGGAATTTGTTTGAGTGAGACTAAAATAGCAAGAGGCAGCTGATATATTGGTTGGAGTTATTTGTAGGCCATCAAATAATAGTGATTTGTATGGGGTGTGGCATTGGAGATGAGAAAAGCATGCAGAGTATACAGTTGGCATGAGTGACTTCAATCTGCATATAGACTGGGTAAACCACTTGAGCACTAAAGCAGTGGAGAGTGAATTTCTGGAGTGTGAATGGAGTTTCTAAAGCAGTAATTTGAGGAGCCAACTAAAGGACAAACTAATTGAGCATTATGGATCGAGAGTGTGGTGCTGGAAAAGCACAGCCGGTCAGGTAGCATCCGAGGAGTAGGAAAATCGCGTTTCCTGATGCAGGGCTTATGCCCGAAATGTCGATTCTCCTGCTTCTCAGATGCCGCCTGAACTGCTGTGCTTTTCCAACACCACACTCTCAACAATAATCTTTAATGGACTATTGCATGTCTTGCAGCTTGCTTACTACATTCCTTCAAAGTGAAAAAAACTTCACAGAAAAATCAATTGTGGATAACAGAGAAAGTTTAAAATTATATAACATTAAAAGAATAATGTTGTTAAAGTTGCCAGATAAAGTAGGATTGGGAAATTTATAGAAAGGAGGATCAGGAAAGGGCAAATAGATCAGAAATGCAATCTAGCAAAGAAAACATAACAATTGGCTGTTAAAGCTTCTAAATTAAAAAGGAAACATTTTGGCTAAAATGAGTGTGCGTCTATTACACGCAGCATCAGGAGAATTTATAATAGGCAGCAGAGAAATGGCAGAGTGGCTAAATGATTACTTTATGTCTATTTTCACTGAGGAAAATTCCATCTCCAGAATTAGAGATCTAAGAAGGAAATTAACATTAGTAAGAAAATTGTGCTCGAGAAAATAAGGCTAAAAGTTGACAAATCTTTTGGACGTTACATCCCAAAGTGTTGAAGGAGGTGATTATAAAAATAGTTAATGAATTGGTGATTATCTTCCAAAATTCTACAGGTTCCAAAATGGTTCCAGATTGGAATATCTACGTCACCCATTATGCAAGAAGGAAGCAAGAGAGAAAACCGGGAACTACAGATTTGTTAGCCTTACATGACTAATGGGTAAAATGCTCGGATTAATGATAAAGAATGGGGTAAATAGACACTTGGTTATAGTGACAGAGATGGAAAACAGTCCAACTTGTCCATGCTGACCAGATATCCAAAATTAATTTAGTCCCAATTATGAGGATTTGGCCTATATCCCTCTTAAACCTGTCCTATTAATGTACCCATTCGGATGCCTTTTAAATATTGTAATTGTGCCAGCCTCCACCACCTCCTGTGGCAGCTCATTCCACAGACACACCACTCGTTGCGTGAAAAAGTTGCCCCTTGAAGGCCTTGGCAGAAGAGATTTGTCTTGTGCCTCCAACAGAGGTGAGGATTTTGTGTGAAGCTGGAAAAGCAAAGCAGGTTGGACAGCTTCCGAGGAACGGGAGGAAATTCAACATTTCGGGACGAAACCTTTTCCATGTCCTGCTGAAGGGTTTTGCTCTGATACATTGGCCTTCCTGCTCCTTGGATGCTGTCTCAACTACTGTGCGTTCACATCTATTAACTCTGGCTTTCAGCATCTGTACTCCTTACTGTCTCCAGGTGAGGATCTTGTGTTTGACAAGGCATGTGGCCAGATCCATAGCAACAAACTCATGTTTGTCAGACTGAAATGAAACTTTTTTTCATTTCAAGCAGTTACAGGCCAGTGACGTCCATTATATCATAGATTCCCGTTTCTCCACATGCATTGCCTTCAATGTACAAATATACAAGATATTAGAATTTGTTCTCCAAATCATTTTAACCTTGAGCAAATGCTGAGCATTCTTCTGTAACAATTCCAGTTGTAATGAATGCTTGAGCATCTTTAATAGCATCAATCTTCATATTGATTATAAGGAAAGTTTGCTCAACTGTCATTTGAATAGTGTTATAATTCAAATTCTCTTCATGTTTTTTCTTCCTCGCCATTTCGTTCATCATCTTAGACCTCTACTGTGCATTGACATGAAAATCTTTGCTGATATATTTTGCATGCTTTTTCTCTGTGTGCAGCTTGTCATAATTTTTAGATGCACTAAATGAAATTGGCTATGTGTATAGCCTTATGCAATTTTCCCACACACCACGTCATGGTAAAATAGATTAATCTGAATTACATGAATCAAGCCATATGGTTATCATACCAATGGTCACAGCCTTCCCCAGCTATTAATTATTGGCCTCCAACTATAATGGTTTCAAATTTTCTTTCAATATTAAATAATTCCTTACCTAAGATACGATATATTTGCTGTAGATAGAGTTCATTGAACATTGTGAGGACTGATCCTGGGATAACAGGATTGTCATTTGCAAAGAGATTGGATCAACTAGGCCTGTAATCACTAGAATTTAGAAGAACAAGAGGGGTTTTACTGAAACATATAAAATTCAGATAAACCTGAACAGGATGGGTGCATGGATGATGATTCCTCCTGGAGTGAGGTGGGAGGGGGGGATGGGGTTGGGTGAAAGAAGGGGAGAGTGGGAGGAAATGTGGTGGTGGGGGGGGGCGGGGATCCATAATGAGGGGTCCTGGTTTCAGGATACAGGATAGACCATTAAGGGCTGAGCTGAGGAGAATTTCTGTTGTACTCAGAGGTAACCCTGTAGAATACTCAGTCACAGAAGCATTGGAGATCAGGTCACTGAAAATACTTAAGACTGAAGTACATAGGTTTCAAGACACTAAAGGTGGAGGGTTATGGGAAGAGTGTGAGTATGGTATTGAAATGTACAGTCAGCCATGATCACTTTAAATGGTGGAACAGGCTCAATGGGCTGAATGGCCTATTTTAGCTCATATTTCCTGTTTCTAATGCAGTGATTCTGTCTAATTTTTGTTTTGAAAAGGCCTGTATTTGGTAAATATTGTGACTAATACAAAAGTGTGTCCAATAAATTAACATATAAAAGATTGTGCTCCTTGGCTTTCTTTTGGTGCCTTGCCACAAATTGGAACAATCCTGTAACTGCTGGTATATCTTCAGCTACAACCTTTGGATGGTGAAGTTGTATTTTCTCTTGAGTTGATTTTCCAGAATGTCAGTCTCTTGGAGTTATTCTGAGTAAAGATCTGTCAATCTTTACTCATTGCTCAGTCCCTTAATGCCCAGTGTAAACGTGATTTTGATGGCCTGTTTGTCTGTTTCACTCATTCCTAAATCTAGGAAACATTTTCTATCCATTGGTGAACCAATTTGAATTCATACATTATATCCAACGTATTGTCTGTGCTCTACTTTTAGTTATATTTGCTGATGTAAGAGGTGCACCTAAGAGCCAGAGATACCATTTAAAACCTGACAATGTTTTGAGAAACAGCAGGTCAAACTCATAAATATACAGTAGACGAGAGTGACGCAGTGTTTGGGGAATATGACAGTGGACAAGCTATTAAACCTGTTTGAGTGCAAAATTAACAAGACTCTTCAAAAAAAAGCATGGTTTGAAAAATAACCATGAAATCCCCAGTTGTTTGTAAAGTGTCGTAGAATTGCTATGCTCCATTTGCGCTATCATACCTGCACCAGCTGTCTGTGA
Source organism: Chiloscyllium plagiosum (assembly GCF_004010195.1). Lineage (NCBI taxonomy): Eukaryota > Metazoa > Chordata > Chondrichthyes > Orectolobiformes > Hemiscylliidae > Chiloscyllium > Chiloscyllium plagiosum. The sequence continues at coordinate 39,375,797 of NC_057714.1, forward strand.
ATTTTAACTTGCGCCAATCTCCTGCCTTTTCCCTATAACCCTAGGTTTTTTTTAGAAATAACCATGTAATGCCCTCTTGAATGACAATGTTGAAACTACCTCCATCACACTTCAGGCAGTGCGTTGCAGACCTTAAGTACTGGTTGTGTGAAAGTATTTTTCGTACCTGGCTTTTGTATATAATAGCTTGTGATGGAGGGACTAGGAAGATGTCATGGCTGGAAAAACAACTGGTCAAGCAAAAATAATGTAATCTAAAAAATCAGAAGGAAGTACTGAATTTGTGCCAAACCCAACTTGAAGTAGGTTGGCCAAGAGTTTATTTATAGAACCCTTCCTTTCAAATTAATTATTGAGTAGACTATATACAATTGCTTAAGGGTTAGAGCTGGTAGATTGAATGACCTTTTCCTTTTACATTTATATTCTGAATTGAAGCTAAAGTGTATTTAAATGTTACTATCAGATGTAACTGGTAACAGTGGCTTAGCAAGAAGCTGAGCAAGTGTTGACCACATTTGCTTTCTACCAAAATTTTGACACTGAAGTCTGGCAGCTAAATGGTGGGACACGAGATTCTGAAAGTATGAAATAAAGCCCAGTGATTATGTAGTGTCCTTTTAAATGAATTTGCTCATAATAGCTATTAGGGAGTTGGGATTGGGGTACATAGCATGGTTTTCTGTTCTGAAGGCTTAACTGTGTAAATCTTTTGAGAATATTCAATCCCATTATGTTTTTCACAGAAGCCAAATCTCAACATGATTATTTCTATCTCTCAATGTTCTCTTTAATGAACTTGTTCTTGTTGAGTATCAACAAGCTGTTACAGGACAAGGTGGATTGAACAAATTTGCACTCACAGCGGGTAAAGATCTGGACTAGAAATACAAATCATGTCAAAATATCACCATGTGGGACAGAATTTTTTAACCATTCAAATAAGCACAGATTTATAAAATTTATACTGTTCTTTTCATTCTGTGGTGAATAAAATAGAAAATACCTTTTAAAAAAAAAAGTGACAAATTCAAACTGTGTAGTATTGAAGAGAAATGGAAACCATCTAATTATTGCAAATATTGTTTTATGTGTAATGGAAAATGATCAGAATGGGTGATCATTTGTTAACAAACACCGAACCATAGCTTGTGGTAGAAGATGGGATTGAAATAGGTGGTGATGCTAAGAAAAAATAATGTGCACATAGATATAAAATTTCTCAAGAAAGAGACATTGCCAAAGAAAGAAGCTTGGTCAGAAGCACTTCTGCATTTTATTTAATATCCAATTAACATTTTGTCAGCATTCTTTACTCAACCAACCCATGTATAGGTACTTTGTATAACAGAGCAATTATGGTCATAACAGAACCAATTTGAGGTAGTTAAGCCTTGTATCAAATTAATATTCTTATAATGATATGATCAAATAATTAATCTTTTTGTAAATTTCTGAGAATGAGAGTTTCATGTTTAAATATTCCCATGCACACCATCAACTTGCAGTATTTTCTGTGAATATTAATATCTGAATGGCATTATCTATTTTTAATTCTAGCCTCAACAGGTCTGCTGACCAATCCCATGGAATCTCGCACAAATGAGAAGGATGAAATGGCACTACTGAATGAAATCCTAAATGGTACTTCACTTGAGGAAGGTGACTTTAGCAAGGAATGGCAGGCAGTATTTGGAGAAGATCTCAGTTTCCCCAACAATCCAGCAGCTGGAGAATCAGACCAATTGCCATCACCTTCAGGCTTCCTTCCTTCTCAGTTGTTTGACAAAAGCTTGGGTAATGCATCATTTTCAGTTGCCAGTAAGTAAGGCTGTAACTTGATAGCAACATCTGCATAACATTTTAGATCAATTGCATTACGTCCCTTTAAATTGCTTACCTGGTTACTCATTGTAGTGACTTTATAAATCTATGTTGGAACTGAACCATTAATAGTGGTCCAACTTTCCATAACATTGTGCTGTTTAATTTGTACTAATGCAAATCATTTTTAAATGTCAGTTTATGATTCAATATTTATATTGGTTATCTACAACTTCTCTTAATTAGTTTGCGAATCCATTTAAGGCAAAGTGCAATGTTGGTCCATAATTTGCATTTATTTTCCTCAATTATCGTTACAAATGGTTGATGTTATAAATTGTTCCAAAAAAGAGCACTTGGATTGTCCCATATTACCTGTACAACTGTGTGTAAAAGAAACCAACAAAATGATAATGAAATGAAACGCTACCACCAGTACAGATATTGAGAGGGAATACTCCAGCTGCCTTAATGTATATCTAGGAAACAGGCAGACAAAAGTTAGCAAATCATGAAGGTATGTTTGGTAATATCTTGTGATTTTCCAACTTTTTGTTGCCTGTTTGCTATTTTTAGGTCTGATTGCTGCCATGGCCAGAGGACATGTGTGGGAAAGCACGAAGCTGAAATGGGTGTAATGCTGCTTAAATCTGCATTGATTCCCTGTACCAGTTGTCAGGCTCTAAATAACCCATTAGAGTGCAAATGGGTGCAGATTTTGCTGTGTGTGTGCTGCCTATTTGCCCAAGATATTGTGCAACCTAACCAGTAGCTAATGCTGTATTATAATGCAACTTTTTAAAATGGTATCAGGAGAAGCAATGTTATTCCTCCTGGGCTCAAACATAAACAATCTTCCAACCTATTGCCTGTTTGTTCATGGCCATCCTGAGAATGATTCACCATTCCCCAGATCTGATATTTGTTTTATTCTTACATTTGGATGTGGGTTTTGCTGGCTGGGCCAATGTTTAATGTCTCGGTGAAGGTGCTGATGAGCTATCACCTTGAACTCGTGCCATAATTGGTGCCTACAGACACTACAGTGTTGTTAGGATGGGAATTCCAGGATTTTAATACACTCAGCAATTTAGTTATCTTGCATCTGCTGCCTTTGTCTTTCAAGACGGTAGTGACTGTTTGGAAAGTGTTATTCGAGTAATCTTGGTGAGATATTGCAGTGAATCTTGTACATGGTTCACACTGCAGCCATAGTACATCTGTGGTAGAGTGAGTGAATGTTGAATATAGTGAATGTCAGTCAAGCGATTTTTGTCCTGAATGGTGTCAAGCTTCTGGAATGTTGTTGGAGCTGCGTCTGTCCAGGCAAGTAGAGAATATTTAGTTATGCACTTGAGGTGTATCTTATGGATGATGGGCAGGCATTGGTGAGACAGGAGGTGAGTTACTTGCCACAAGAGTCTTAGCCTCTGACCTGTTCTTATAGCCACAGTATTTGAGTGGTTTCAATTCAAGTTTTGGTCAATTGTAATGCCCAGGATGTTGACGTTTGGGGTCACAGTGTTAGTAATGCCATTGCGTATAAAAGGCAGTGGTTAAATTCTCTCTTGTTGTACATGGTCATTGCTTGGCACTTGTGTGACATGAATGTTATTTACCACTTAACACCCAAGCCTGGATTTTGACCAGGTTTTACAGTAAGTGAGATTGTTTCAGTATCTGAGGTAGTGTGATTGCTGCTGAACACTCAGAAAATCCACACCTCTGGACCTTAAGACTGAACATGTCATTGATGAAGCATTCGGAGATGGTTGAACAGTAGGATATTTTCTCCCCCTACCTCCCATTGACTCCAGTTTTGCTAGGATTTGCTGGGAAAATGTTGATAAAGAATGTTGAGTTAATTCAAGCAAGTGGTACAATCGATGAAATGCAAAATAACCTATCTAAGGTTCTTGCTACCTGATGGTGAGATAGCCAACCTTCCTTCTGAGGAGGAAGGGCTTAATTGCTTAGCAAAAATCTGATATTTAACCTGTCACCCAATCATCACACTATCATTCTTCTCACCATCTCTTGGGAAAGAAATCAAACTATACGTTAACATATAGGTGAGTAGAGTTGAGGAGCTGCAAAAGGGAAAAAGGCCTCCTCGCAGTAGCCAGGATGTGAGAAAGAAAATAAATCAGGAGTAGTAAAGGCATGTAAGAAATGCGATATTACAATAATCATGGGGGACTTCAATATGCAGTTGGAATTGGAAAATCAAGTTGGTAGCAGAGTTCAAGAAAAGGTACTCATGAAATGTCAAAGATGGCATTTTAGAACAATTTGTGGTAGGGCCCACTATGGGACAAGTATTTCTGGATTTGGTGATGTGTAATGAGACAGACATGATTTGTGAGCTTAAGGTTGGGAAACACCAAAGATGCAGTGACCAAAATATGATAGAATTCACCCTGTAGTTTGAGAGGGAGAAGTTTGAATCAGATATATTACAATTGAGTAAAAGTAACTGCAAAGACATGAGGAAGGAGTTGGCCAGAGTTGATTTGAAGCAGAACCTAGGGGGGAAGACAGTGGAGCAACAATGGCAGCAGTTTTTGGGGTAATTTAGGAGGCACAGCAGAAATTCATCACCCATAAGAAGAAACTTACTATGGGGAGGGCAAGTCAGCCATGGCTGACAAGGGAAGTCAGGGACAGCCCAAAAAAAGGTATACAATGTGGTGAAGATTTGTGGGAAGCCAGAGGAATGGATGCCTTTTAAAAACCAGCAGAGGATATCCTTTTTAAAAAAAGCAATAAGAGAAATGTTAAGATATGAGAGTAAGCTAGTTAATAATATAAAAGAAAATTGCAGGACTTCTTTTTATAAGATGTATTAAAAGGTAAGAGAGAGGCAAGAGTGGACATTGGACGGCTAGAAAATGAAGCTGGAGAACTAGTAATAGGGAACAAAGAAATGGCAGAGGAACTGCATAAGTACTTTGCATCACTTTTCACAGTGGAAGTCATCAGAATTCCAAAACTTTAAGACAGTCAGAGAACAGAGGTGACTGTAGTGGGCATCAATAAGAAGGTGCTGGGGAAGCTGCAAGATCTGAATACTCAAAGGAACATTATACCTGACAAATCTATTAGAATTCTTTGAGGAGGTAATGAGCAACTTAGATAAAGGAGAGCCAGTGGACATGATCTATCTGAATTTCCAGAAGGTCTTTGTCAAGGTTCTGCACAGAAGGCTGCTAAATAAGATGTTATAAGCATCGCAACTGATCACGTCACAGCATTAATATTCTGTTTGAACAGTTTACCGTTCAGAATGCCGTTCAGTTTACTGTTGAGCAAATAATTCCAAAATTCTGATAGATTCTTTTTGTAGTAATATTCCATTGTGACTTCCAAAATTAGTCATTCAGTTTTGAAATATAAATGTATTGTCAAGTGGGTAACACTGATTTCAGACAGGATATCTGATGAGTTAGATTTACATACCAATTAGAGAGCAATGATTGATGTAAACACTTCAGTGTCAGTCTCATTATCAGGAGGATTACAGCTGAACTGACCTTGGTTAAATAATTTAAATTAATATGTTGCTTGAAAATGTCATTCTCAAAGCAACCAAAGCATTGGAGTGAGAGAGAGGAAAAGCTGTAGTAAAGATTAAGTGTAGCTTCCTGCTTCATTTTCAAACTGAGAAATATATGTTTTGTTCTTGATTGGAAAATGTGAAAACTGTTAAATAAAAGGACCAACCCCATGGCAAATAATTTTGATATTTCATACATTTTTTTATTTGCAAGAATTTTTAAAGTTATTTTCTCCTCTTTTTTTTTTGTCTTGACACCACACCCCATCCGTCGTTGAGATAGAATTGACCAGCTTCATCCTGAGCATTTGTTCTAAAAGTGATTGTTGAAAATTATCAAAGGCATCCTGGAAATCCCAAAATGCCTGATGCCAGCTGAGATCAAAATTTTACAGCTCAAGTTACCAAGTAGAGAACAGACACATATCACTAGTACCTTGTGTATCAAATCAATAATTTTGGATAAAGAGAGAGTCCACTAATGTTGAGTCAAAACTATAATGAAGATTTCATCAACTATGAGGATGAGAGAGAAGTGTATTTAAGGTAAAGAAGGCAAGGTTTTCATAATGGCTCAAATTCCACAATTAAATGGGGTAGTATTTAACGCCCTCTTGTGTCTTCACTTGGTGTCAATGGGCATTTACTGAGGTGGAAGGGTAGCAGGTAGTGTCCCACCTTTGCTGCTATTAAGATCCCTGAGTGGACAATTAATGCTCTCCTGCCACTGATGCTATTCACCCTATGACAGGCAATCCAACTTTCTGCTAACCCCACTCTAGCACAACTCCTCCTACCAATGCTTACACATGTTCAGTAATCTTGGGCCTCTGGAAGATGTGGTACTGGCAGCAGCTACCACTTCCTTGGTGACACTGCTGAACAGTGAGGTGTTGCCTTCCTCTGGATCTTGATGGATAGATTTTCTGCCTCAGAATCCTTGATGAAGCCCTGAAGAAGGGTTACACCCAAAACATCGACTTCTGCATCTCCTGATGCTGCCTGGCTGGCTGTGTTCTTCCAGCCTCCTATTATCTACTCAGAATCCTTAATGCCAGGAAAGGGACATTCCTACCCGGTTTGGTGCACGAATGGTCTAATCTGTAGTGGCCTTTCCTTAAAAGACCACATGTGGGGTTCTCGTTTGTTATTTTGCTGGCTGGAGATAGCTCCATCAATGAGAAACATCTCAATCTCAAATGAAACCTTCCCTGTCAACCACTGTGAAGAATTGTAAGGGCAACAGAAAGAGAGACATCTGTGAATATGGGATAGATGGAACTGTGAAAGATATAGAGCTAGATTGAAAGAGAGCACAGCAGCTAAGGGAGAGGTGATTTTGGCAGGTGGGTGGCAATATGAGAGCAGGTGGGCTTTGATGGAATGAGTAGCTGGACAGGCATCAGACTTGATGTCAAAGGGAGACAATTATAAATCAGACCTGAGTGCAGAGAGGAAGAGAGAAAAATATCAGATGCAAAGAAGCAAAATTAGATTTGAGTAGATACTTGGATGAGGCACATGAGGCACCTTCCACCCCAACCTCAAATTCACCTGGACAGTCTCGGACTCCTCCCTCCCCTTCCTAGACCTTTCTGTTTCTATCTCAGGCACCTTCCACCCCAACCTCAAATTCACCTGGACAGTCTCGGACTCCTCCCTCCCCTTCCTAGACCTTTCTGTTTCTATCTCAGGCGACCGAATCAACACGGACATCTACTACAAACCAACCGACTCCCACAGCTACCTGGACTACACCTCCTCCCATCCTGCCCCCTGATCTTGCACATATCAAGAAAGGGAAACTTCATGCCTCAGAGATCACTAGATAGCAGAAAATCCCTTTAATACTTCAAAGTACTCTTTTGGTATGATCCTAGATATTGAATATTGTTAGATATTATTACTGGAGCGAATCATAGATTTACATTTAAATAGTTCCCATTTCTGTCTTTGTTCACTCCTTTCCTCAGCAATATTTTGTGTTTGATTTTGTCTACTTTCTGTGGTTTTATTTACCCTAATGAAGAAGAGCATATCTTCTCAACATCACAACTATTGATCTCACCCTGCTTGGCTGTTGTATGGAACCCCCTACGTGTTAACCCCTTAAAGCCAAATACATAACAATATTGTCAAATTTGATGGAATTTTAATGCATTTACTTTAGGGGAAATTTGGCATGTTAATATGCTGCAGTTTTTCTTATCTGCGATGTTTTGTGTTATGTTGCTGAAAATATTACTGATGAAATACTTAGCAGTTGTAGTAAAATCATGCGTATACTTAGGATGAAGAAGATTATGAGTACCACATATGCTTGGTCCAGTTCTTGTTGGATTCATTTGGATATCAAAGTTGAAACTTTATTGCTGGAACAGCACAGCAGGTCAGGCAGCATCCAGGGAACAGGAGATTCGACGTTTCGGGCACAGGCCCTTCTTCAGGAATGAGCAGAGAGTGTTCAGCAGGAGAAGATAAAAGGTAGGGAGGAGGGACTTGGAGGAGGGGCGTTGGAAATGTGATAGGTGGAAAGAGGTCAAGACCTCTTTCCACCTATCACATTTCCAACGCCCCTCCTCCAAGTCCCTCCTCCCTACCTTTTATCTTCTCCTGCTGAACACTCTCTGCTCATTCCTGAAGAAGGGCCTGTGCCCGAAACGTCGAATCTCCTGTTCCCTGGATGCTGCCTGACCTGCTGTGCTGTTCCAGCAATAAAGTTTCAACTTTGATCTCCAGCATCTGCAGACCTCACTTTCTCCCACTTGGATGAGGCAGCCTGCAGAAGAAAGGGAATGGGAATTGAAAGATAGGGACTTGAGAGAGAGATAGGGGAATGGGACTGGAAATTATGCCCCAAGAAAGGGGGGGGCTTTGGGTGTATGGAATTCAGGCTTAGTGGAGGTCTGGGTTTGGGTAATCAAAATTTCATAGAGTCATACAGCACAGAAACAGATCTTTTGGTCCAACTTGTCTGTGTCAAGCAAATACCTTAAAGTGACTTAGTCTCATTTGCCAGGAGTTGGCTTATATCCATCTAAACCCTTCCTATTCATGTGCCCATCCAGATGCCTTTTTAAATGTTATAATTGTACCAGCCGCCTCTACATCCTCTGGCAACTTGTTCCATACGTGTCACTCTCTCTGCGTGAAAGATTTGCCCCTCAAGTCCCTTTTAAATCCTTGCCCTCTCATCATGCCCTCTAGTTTTTATATTCCCCTACCCTGGGAAAAAAAGATCTTTGTCTATTTACCCTCCCCATGCCCCTCATGGTTTTATAAACCTCGAAAAGGTCACCCCTCAGCCTCTGATGCTCCAGGGAGAAAACAGCCTATTTAGCCTCTCTTTGTATCTCAAACCCGCCAGTTCTGGCAGCATCCTTGTAAATCTTTTCTGAATCCTAAAGTTTCACAATATTTCTCCTATAGCAGAGAGACCAGAATTGAATGCAGTATTCTAAAAGTGGTCTCACCAATGTCCTTTACCGCTGCAACATGATGTCCATTTTAAAACAAAGGTTTCGTTTTTTACTATTTTCTATGCAGTATACTCTTGATTTTAGCTGTGATATTTTGAAGGTCACCAGCAAAGGTCAAAAAAACATTTGCACAATGCTAGGTACTTGTTATATCCCAGTGGGACAGTGCATTGCAAATTGATCCCTGCTATTCCCAGAGTCTTGCCAAATGTTAAAGTTTTAAGGTATACTCAGTACCGTAATTTAGCTGACCAATGCTGATGGAGTGCGCAACCAGGTTTTTCTACGAAATAATTTTTATTTATTATAATTAATTGAAAGTAAATATGTGGACAGACAGGATAGTGAAGAAGGCATTTGGAGTACTTGCCTTCATTGGTCAGTGCATTGAGTACAGGAGTTGGGACAACATGTTGTGACTTTTTCAGCCAGACCAGCTGATGGAGGTGGGTACAATTACAACATTTAAAAGACATCTGGATGGATATGTGAATAGGAAGGGTTTAGAAGGATAAAGGCCAAATGCTGACAAACAGGACTAGATCAGATTAGAATATTTCATTGGCATGAATGGATTGGGCCGATGGATCTGTTTCCGTGCTGAGACAAAACTCTATCACTGAGACAAAAAAAAATGCAGATGCTGGAATCCAAAGTAGACAAACAGAAAGCTGGAAGAACACAGCAAACCAAGCAACACCGGGAGGTGGAGAAGTCAATGTTTTGGGTATTAACTCTTCTTCAGGACTAAATGGGAGTAGGGGGAGCTAAAGATAAAGAGAGAGGGGGAAGGTGTGCTGGGGAGGGGAGAATGGCGTAATGGTGAGGTAGTGATAGGTGGACACAGGTGGTGGGTATGACATGATTGGTCCATGGGAGGAATGAATCCCGTTGGTATGTAGAAGGGAAGGGAGGAGGTAGGACTGGAAAGAGAGTCAAGGGATCCTCAAGGGAGTCCCTGGACTGTAGGTTTCCCAGGCAGAAGATAAGGTGTTGTTCATCCAGTTTGCAATCTGGTTCACGTGACAATGGAGGAGACCGAGGATGGACATGTCAGAGAGGGAGCGGAAGGGAGAATTGAAATGGGTGGTGACTGGGAGGTCAGTCTGGCTGTTTTGAGCCAGGCAAAGATTGTTATGGACCAGGTCAGACCTCCCCCCTCAAAACATTTCAAGAAAGTAGCCCAGACCCTAACTTTGCTGGTTATTTTAAGCAGGTGTAACACTGATATTCCAGGAATGATGCAGTTAATCAAACCACTTAGTTTTAAACAAAACAAACAAAAGAGAACACATTACTTAATAAATTGACTTATTTGAAAACCCAGCAGATTATCCCAACTTAATGATGCTGTTCCAAATGCTTGCAACAATCCCCCCTAAACACCCCCTGGCACAAAAGGTAAAATCAAACACAGGGTCTTGTAGGAAAGATGTCACAGAGAGAGATGGCAGCATGGAACACCCTCTTCCATATTGTTGTTTCTTGGACCAGCAGCCTCAACACAGCCTGACTGCTTTCAGTGAGTAGCCAGACTCCCAAACCCAAACCAGAGAAAAGCTGAGCTGGGAGAACTGGCCCACTCCCCTTTCATTGTACAAGTGCTTTTTTTAAAAAAATTTTGAAAGCCTTTTGCCTGTGGTGGTATCTGTTACCTATAATCAAATTGGCCCTAAAACCCATTCAAGTCCAGACTTTTCGGAACCTGTGTTTTTACGGTCTCCTGGAAACAAAAATCAAGGGACAAGCGTCATCACAGGACGCTAAGTGAAGTGGTCACTTAAACTACATTTGGTCTCACCGATGTAGAAAAGACCATATTGAGAGCACCAATGCAGTAAACTAGGTTGGAGGAATTGCAAATGAACCTCTGGAAAGCCTGTTTGGGCCCTGGAAGGGGGTAAGGGAGGTGTTGTACAGGCAGGTGATACGTCTTTTTCAGTTATGGGGAAGGTACTAGGGAGGGGACGGGAGGGGTGGGTTGTGGAAGAGGGGAGATGGTAGGAGTTGGTGGGGATTGTGACGTGAACCAACAAGTGGTCACCCCCTCCTGACCTCTTATCAGCCTTATATCTTTTCTTTTTATTGCTGACGACTGATGCGACATCAGCTGCCTTGATTCCTCACCCCCCCACACCCACTCCAACCTCACGCCCTCTGAATGTGCAGCGCTCCACTCTCTCTGCACCAATCCCCATTTCACTGTCAAACCCGCTGACAAGGGTGGGGTGGCCATGGTGGTGGTAGTCTGGAGGATGGGCCTCTATGTTGCAGAGGCCAAACGCCAGCTCTCCAATACCACATCCTACTTCCCCCTTGACCATGGTGGCCCATCAGGTCAGTCCATGACCTCATTGCCTCTGGTGAACTCCTCTCCACTGCCTCCAACCTCATAGTCCCCAGCCCCGCACTGCCCGATTTTACCTGCTCCCCAAATCCACAAGCCCAATTACCCTGCCTAACCCATCATCCCCGCATGCTCCTGCCCCACTAATTCCTCTCATCCTACTTTGGTCCAATCACTTCCCACCTACACCCGGAATACAAAACATGTCCTCCACCTTTTCAGAGACTTCCACATCCCTGGCCTCCAGTATTTCATCTTCTGTATGAACATGCAGCGCTTATACATGTCCATATCCCACAATTATGGCCTGCAGGCCCTCAGTTTTTTCCTCTCCAACAGACCCATCCAGTCTCCCCCTGCCCACCCTAACCCCGTCGCCATACCCTCCTCTACCATGCTGAATTAGTCCTCACTCTCTAACATTTTCTTCAATTCTTCCCACCTTCTCCAAATCCATGGGGTGGCCATTGGCACTTGCATGGGCCCTAGCTACGCCAGCCTCTTTGTTGGTTATGTCAAACAGTCCCTCTTCAGTGCCTACACAGGCACTGTGCCCCAATTCTTCTGCCGTTACATTGATGGCTACATCAGTGCTGCTTCCTGCACCCAGGCTGAACTGGAGCAGTTCATTGACTTCACTCACAACTTCCATCCCGCCCTCAAATTCACTTTGCCTATCTTGGACACCTCCCTCCCCTTTCTTGACCTCTCCATTTCCATCTCTGGCAACAGTTATGGACTGACATTTACTATGAATCCACAGACACCCATAGCTATCTGGATTATACCTCCTACCTGTATCTTGCAAAAACTCCATCCTGTTTTCCCAATTCCTCCATCGTTGCTGCATCTGCTTTGAGGAGGAAACATTCCACTCCCAAGCATCCCAGTTGTTTTCCTATTTCAAACAACGCTTGTCTCTCCAACAACTCCCCCCCCCCCC
>NC_057714.1:39388000-39389251 GCF_004010195.1 Chiloscyllium plagiosum
CGGGTCCCCTAAGTCCTCACTTTCCAATCCACTGGCCTCCACGTCCAACATACCAGAGTCAAACACTTCTGCCAACTCCAGTTAGACCCTACCAACCAGGACATCCTCCCCGCCCCACTCATCTCTGCCTTCTGCAAGGACTGTTCCCTTTCCCACTCCTTGGTTTCTACCGCACTCCCCACCAACCCCTGAGCTGAATTTATAAAGATGTGCCCTCTTTGAACATAAAATTTTCTGTTGTTTTGTAACACGTCACCAAAACAGAGGCCGCCTTAAGTAATTCAAAGTGCATTTACCTGTAGATACCTGACTGTATTTCAGCCATACATTTGCTGACTTTTTTTAGTATTTTGCTTGCAGTACTGTTAAGTGTTATAATCTGCAAGGGTAAAGCATGTTATTCTAATAACTGCCAAGTTGCTGTTCAGATTAGATTAGATTCCCTATATTGTGGAAACAACTCCTTTGGCCCAACCAGTCCACACCGGCCCTCCCAAGAGTAACCCACTCAGACCCATCTGACTAATGCACCTAATGCTATGGACAATTTAGCCAATTCACCTTTGGACTGTGGGAGGAAACCCACGCAGACATGGGGGTGAATGTGCAAACTCCACATAGACAGTCGCCCAAGGCTGGAATTGAACCCAGGACCCTGGTGCTGTGAGGCCCACCGTGCCGCCCAGATATGAATACTCAGCATGCTCCAGACTTTGTTCATTCCCAGGGAAAGAAAAAGACAAATGCATTATGCAGAATAATAGGGTGGTTATGGTAGGGGATTTTAACTTTCCAAACATCGACTGGGACTGCTGTAATGTTAAAGTTTTAGATGGAGAGGAATTTCTTAAGTGTGTACAAGACAATTTTCTGATTCGGTATGTGGATGTACCTATTAAAACTTGACCTACTCTTGGGAAATAAGGCAGGGCAGGTGACTGAGGTGTCAGTGGAGGAGCATTTTGGGTCCAGTGACCATAATTCTATTTGTTTTAAAATAGTGATGTAAAAGGATAGACCAGATCTAAAAGTTGAAGTTGTAAATTGGAGAAAAGCCAATTTTGACGGTATTAGGCAAGAATTTTTGAAAGCTGATTGGAGGCAGATGTTCACAGGTAAAGGGACGGCTGGAAAATGGGAAGCCTTCAGAAATGAGACAACAAGAATCCAGAGAAAGTGAAAGGGAAGGCTGGTAGGTACAGGGAATGCTGGATGACTAAAGAAATTGAGGGTTTGGTTAAGAAAAAGAAG
>NC_057714.1:39391650-39430007 GCF_004010195.1 Chiloscyllium plagiosum
CTCTTGTTATGAAGGCCAGCATGATATTAGCCTCCTTCACTACCTTCTGTACCTGCATGCTTGCCTTCATTGACTGGTGTACAAGAACACCCAGATCTCTTTGTACTGCCCCTTTACCTAAATTGATTCCATTGAGGTAGTAATCTGCCTTCCTGTTCTTGCCACCAAAGTGGATAACCATACATTGATCCACATTAAACTGCATCTGCCATGCATCTGACCACTCACCTAACTTGTCCAGGTCATCCTGTAATCTCCTAACATCCTCCTCACATTTCACCTTGCCACCCAGCTTAGTACCATCAGCAAATTTGCTAATGTTATTACTAATGCCATCTTCTATATCATTAATATATATTGTAAAAAGCTGCGGTCCCAGCTCTGATCCCTGCAGTAACCAACTGGTCACTGCCTGCCATTCCGAAATGAAGCCATTTATCACTACTCTTTGTTTCCTGTCAGCCAACCAACTTTCAATCCAAGTTAGTACTTTGCCCCCAATATCATGCGCCTTAATTCTGCTCACTAACCTCCTATGTGGGACTTTATCCAAAGCTTTCTGAAAGTCCAGGTACACTACGTCTACTGGATCTCCCTCATCTATCTTCAGAGTTACATCCTCAAAAAATTCCAGAAGATTAGTCAAGCATTATTTCCCCTTCATAAATCCATGCTGACTCTGACCTATCCTGTTACTACTATCCTGATGTGTCGTAATTTCATCCTTTATAATAAATTCCAGCATCTTTCCCACCACTGAGGTCAGACTAACTGGTCTATAATTTCCTGCTTTCTCTCTCCCACCTTTCTTAAAAAGATGGGAGAGAGAAAAAATGAAGTCGCAGGTAGATAGGATAGTGAAGAAGGTGTTTGGTATGCTTTCCTTTATTGGTTAGAGTATTGAGTACAGGAATTGGGAGGTCATGTTGCGGCTGTACAGAACATAAGTTAGGCCACTGTTGGAATATTGCGTGCAATTCTGGTCTCCTTCCTGTCGGAAAGATGTTGTGAAACTTGAAAGGATTCAGAAAAGAATGTTGCCAGGGTTGGAGGATCTGAGCTAGGGAGAGGCTGAACAGGCTGGGGCTGTTTTCCCTGGATCGTCGGAGGCTGAGGAGTGACCTTATAGGGGTTTACAAAATTATGAGGGGCATGGATAGGATAAATATACAAAAGCTCTTCCCTGGGGTTGGGGAATCCAGAACTCGAGGGCATAGGTTTAGGGTGAGAGGGGAATGTTATAAAAGAGACCTAAGGGACAACTTTTTCACGCAGAGGGTGGTATGTGTATGGAATGAGCTGCCAGAGGAAGTGATGGAGGCTGGTACAATTGCAACATTTAAGAGGCATTTGGATGGCTATATGAATAGGAAGCGTTTGGAGGGATATGGACCAGGTGCTGGCAGGTGGGACTAGATTGGGTTGGGATATCTGGACGGCATGGACGGGTTGGACCGAAGGGTCTGTTTCCATGCTGTACATCTCTATGACTCTATTATGTTTGCCAGTGGTATAGTTGATGCATTTATTATACCCTTTCCAATTTACAGTTACAATTCATAACAAAAAGTAAAAGCTGTCAAAATGTCAAATAAGTTTTTCTCTTAGAATCCCTGATCGGTCCTGTGGTATCTGGAGGACAAGTGATGTGCTACCTTATGGAGAGGGTGAAAGAAGCTGAATGTGAATTGCCCAGTGTAATTATAACTGATGCAGTCTGAACAGTGACTCTGGAAGGTTACATGCATTTCTCTGTCCTTCGGCCCAGTTGGAGAATCGAAATAACCTTCCAAGAGAAATTAAATGAACAGACTGAATTTAATTTCATTCTTTTGATTCTACCAAAGACGAGTATGAATAAGAAGTGGTGAACTCTAGGTTGAAAGTAGTCATGATGTTCACCTTTTCTGGCAATCCTGGCTATTCAGAAATGAATTAAAGACCATTTACAAGAAGGTTGATTTTGATGAAGACGTCTATCAGGACCACATCCAGCATTGTGCAGCCAATTACTGGAATTATCAACACAAGAATATGGATAATCTTTACAGCCTTGATAGAGGCCAGAGTTGATTGGTCCACTCTGTGGGTGAAAAATAAGGCAAGGCACATTCACAGAGACAAGGGAAGAAAAACAAAAGTTGCGTGCTAAGTTTGTTACAAGAAGGAAATAAAGTTTAGAATGTGTTTTCCCCTTTGTTACAGTAAAATAACAGAATGAATAGAAATGCTTTTGCCATTGTGAATAATCTCAGATGGGATAACGTGTAGGAGGTGGGGAGTCTAAGCCAGTTGCAAATTTAGCAAGAGACTTGCACTGACCCCTTAAGGTGCAGAAAACCAAATCTATTGTCAATCAGGCCTTGCTGAAGTCAGTTAAAAGTCACACTGGGTGAGGCAGGTAGGTAAACCATTGCCCTTCCGGCCTGAAACTTAATCTGGAGATGTCATTAATCTGCTTTTTCGCCTCCAAGTTTGCCAAATCTGTGACCCCAACTCTGCTATTTCAATCACCCCACTGAAGGTTGGAGCACCAAGATTTCCTTTCACTTCTCCTGTGTTTTTTTTTGCTTTAAAATCAACTAGTTAGCAGTAGTGGTGAGAGATGGCAAATGTGGGATATATTTGTATTCTGAGAGCACCCATTGTAAAATTATAGGCCTTTTGCTCCCAGTTTTCAGATGTACTCTCAAACATGTGAAGAATCTTTCCAGCTTAGATGTATATTTGTTGCTGGTCTTGAAACTCCTGTCCAAATATTACATTTCGCATTATAACATTTGTTTTAAACTCTTGGCTCATAACATGTGAGTGCTACAAATGTGTTGTTGTCCTTCTTAGCCCTCATAGTTCAGAGTGAATTTAATTGCCTAGTTATGAAAGTAAATGTCTGTATCCTCATAAATTTTGAATCCAGCCTCATTAAATCTGATTAGAAATTCTGGGTTGCTGAGCAAGCTGTTTGCTTTCATACACAAATTGACATATTAATAGTGATGCAGAATATCTTTTTGGAGGATTCACTGGTGGTTTATAGCTGCATATATTTCAAGCAATAAAGCCAAATAATGCACTCTGCATAATATTGTACAGATCATATTTCATAGAGAGAAAAACTAAATTGTATTTATATTTGCTGATATAGTGAATAAAACAATATTGAATAAAAATATACTGATTACTGGCAGGTAGGGTTAGCTACCTGCTGTTTAAACCCCTTGCATGCACTTGTTGGTGCAAGAGAATGTTAATGGGCTGGGATGTTATTACTGATAACTTGCCTCAGGGGCTTTAATGCACAATACCATAAATCAACAAGAAACCTCATTTGTTTTCCTTCATGCTTGCTCATTATTCTTAGCACTGCTTGATGTGTTATTTGCACAGTGACATTGATATGAATCAACAAAACTTATAAAATTTAACCCAGTGACAACCCTATGATTTGAATATTGTTGAAACAACAAGACACAAAAGACATTTATGCTTTGCTATAATGTTCTTTGCCATATGCATTTTGATTTAATATTATAGAACTATAATCGTCAAATACAAGAACTTTAAAGCAATGTAATTTGATTAATGTGACCAGTGAATTTGATAATTTGTCAAGAAACTATTAAACTCCTTTTAGAAACATAGAAGATTGGAGCAGGAGTAGACCATTTGCCCTCTCAAGTAGGATCCGCCATTCAATACGATAAAAGCTGAACATCGAGCTCGGTACCAAATCCTGCCCTTCCCCCATATCTCTTGATCCCTTGAGCCACAACAACTAGACTAATTTCCTTTTGAAACCATCTTTGCCTAAATCTTGTAAAAACAACAGATTCAATATAGTAGAGCAAATGAGACAGCAGCATCTGGCAGACACATGTGCTATTAAGCAGAAAAATCGGGAACCACCAGCTATATCATCACAACAGGGATCTCACTAAGAGACTCAATAGTGGAAGGGTGTAAAGTTGCAGTACATACATGATAGAATTACATTAAAATCACCAAAATCTCTTGGGGTTTGTCCATTGCGATTTTGTTACATTTTTAATGGTGTGAAAATATTAATTACTGCCAAACTGGCATTGAAACTTTGCCTTAAAAAGTACAAGGTGTCATCGTTATCAAATCTTAATTACTGGTGGAAATTTATAAACACTAAATATTACTTCTAAGAAAAGCTTTTGTATTTGAGTCATTTTTTTCTGAATCCCATCTTTCCTTATCTCTCTTTGCTTCGACTTCAGTATGTGGTGTGGCATTGAACTAATTATTCTGACATTTCCTAGTTCAGATTGTATGTTTCAGTTTTGATTCTTTATTCTGTTAAACTGTTGAAACACACAGTTGTTTGAGCTCTTTGCTAATACGCAAAAATCCCCAATAGTGCCGTGCTAAAATAGATTTCTAATCATCACACATTTTCTTCAAAAGCACATTAAAATTGAGGGCAATTGTTAATGAAGTGAACAGCTGTCATTTTTCTTGTGCGGCTTGAATCTGGGTTCAAGACAGACTGGTCAAAGAGAAGACAAGGAGAAGAATTGTCTTCAGGCTTGGCTTTCTTTATATCATTTTATTGCATATTGTCCAAATACTGCAGTACATGGTATTCAGAGATATACTCAACTTTTTTTTGAGTGATATTCTAAGACTGGCAATTATCATCCATCTGTAGTTGCCCTTGAATTGAATGACTTTAAGAAATTTCTGATGGCAATTAGGAGTCAACTACATTTCATGGTGTGGTCCACACCATGTAAAGACAGTAGCTTTCCTTCCTTTAAATCCCATTAGTGAGCAAGCTAGGTTTTTGTGACAATCAACAATGATTATGTAGTAGCCATTAGGTTAGCTTTTAATTCCAGATTTGCACTGGATTCAAATTTCATCATCTGCCATGGATGATTTGAACCCATGTTCCAAGAACATTAGGCTGTGTCTCTGGATTACTAGTCTAGCAAATTTACCACCACACTACTGCCTCCTCTAAGATGACTGTTTCATCATTGAATGTCTATGCCATGAAGTCTATTGCACAAACCCATTTGCACGTAGTTCTAATACTCACACAGTTAGATTTCAGGTTCCTCTTTAGCTTGCCACGTGTTTCTCTCTTCTCCTTTAACTCCACCCATGCCATGCCATTTGTGTCCATGAGGAACAACTCCATGGCATTGTAAGGTTGCTCCATTAAACCTGCGTGCCCTCTGTGCTACCTATTCAGTTGCCCGGTCACCTGCCCACCCGAAGCAGCAACAACAGCTTTGTGACCCACTTGTATCTCTCTTAATATCTGCCTCCCTCTCATTCCAGAGGAAACCAGCGCAATATAGGACAGAAAGAATCAAGACCTGGTGTGCTGTAATTTGATCCCTGGCCGCTTATGAGGATCCTGATTCTGACTAGTCCAAACTACTGTATGACCATCTGCAACACTCTTAACTGGTATTAGATGTTGCCTTTGACGTATTAGGCTAGGAAACCCTGAGTGAAGGCTGCCTCCCTTGATTTAACAGTGGACAGCCGACAACTATGATTTTAAGTCTGTGCTAAACAGCACAGAAGGCAGTAGTAATGAGCCTATTATCTCTGGCTGAGGGGGCAAAGCATCACAAGGCAAGGATGCTGTGAGCATCTAGGTAAGTTCAGAATGTGTGAGAGCTGTGACAGAGAGTCCAGCAATGCAGTTAGCTTCAGTCCAAGATCTGGGTGCATGTCTCTGAGTGCAGCATCACGATGGTGGTTAAATGCAGCATTGAAGTGTAGAAGCATTCTGTAAGTAGATTGGCAAAGAGCTTTGAAGGTTCTTAGATATCAGTACATAATGACATGTCAGTGTGAGTGGATGTAGACTGCATGTGGCTGATGTCCATGGACCGTGGTCTGAACTCTCGATGCCTGGTGTTCAACATGGAGGTTGTTTGGACCAAGCAGCTAGCTCAACATGTCAAGCACATGCTCAGGTTTCCACACCAGGTTTTCCCACTGTCTGGTTTGTTGGGTGAATTTGGTAAGATTTCTAGCATAATATTAATGAGATGAGTTAGGCTGTCAACCAAGGAACTTAATAAGTGTTAATTGCTGTCATTTGCTAACTTGCTGCCTGGTGAGAATATTGTCATGCTGCTTATCAGAAATATACAAGATGGAGTGAGATGTTCTCAATGTTGTGATGCACCTCACCAGAACTCTCACTCAACTCTGCAACAAGTCCCATCATAGCCCACATCCCTCAAACACCTATTGAATTCCACTAGAAGACCCAGACAACAATATCAGCATTCTTCAGTATGCCCTATCCCAGTGAAAAGACAGATCCAGCAGAGATGAAGATGGCATATTATACAGTAGGCAGTCCTCAACTTTGCCTCTAGACCTTATAAAGTCTCACTGTATCAGTCAAGCATGGGCAATGAAATTTCCTGCTGATTACCACATCCACACCCTGCTCAGTTGAAAATTCTGTGTTCCTCCATGTTAAACACTATTTGGAGGGAAACACTGAGGATGGCAAAAGTGCACAATGTACTCTGGATGAAGTACTTCAAATCTATTACCAAAAATGACTCTGTATCACCAGTGCTGACCTGTCTGGTTGAATCCTAAAATCATAGCTGCTAGACTTGGTTTGCAATAAGTGGTGAAGGAAAACCGGCTTGACCTCATCTTCGCCATTCTGTTTACTGCAGATTCATCTGCCCATGAGTGTATTAGTAGGAGTGACCATTGAACATTCCTTCGGAAAGCAAAACCGCCTGTTTTCATATTGACGCTGCCCTTCATCATTTTCTGTGGCATTATGACAGTGGGCTAAAGGGAACAAACTTAGAGCTGATTTCGCAACTCCACTCTTAACATCCATGAGGTACAATCTGCAACCTCTTAGCCTGTAATATCTCCTCACTACCATTACCATCAAGTCAGGAAATCAAACACTGGTTAAATAAAGAGTGCAGGAGGACATGTCAGGAGTAATAATAGGCATACCGAAAGGTGGCAAACTTGGAAAAGATACAGAAACAGGATTGCTTGTATGTCAAATAGTATAAACAGCAAGTGAAAGGACTAAGTAGTTTTACAACCAACAAACATTGAAGTCCTGCCACATCCAGTTGTGAATGATAGTGGCCAATTAAAAAACACACTAGAGAAGGCAGCTAACAAATATTCCTATCCTCAAAGATGAGAGAGATCAGCACGTCAACAGAAAACATAAGGCTGAAGCATTTGCCTCAATCTTTAGCCAGAAGTGCCTATTGATGTTCTACCTTGGCTTCCTCCAGAAGTCACCAGCATCACAGCTGCCAGTCTTCAGCCAATTCGATTAAACCCGTAAGATAGCAAAGTCCTGGTCAAAACTCTGGGATTCACTCTCTAATGACATGTGCCTACCCACACTAAATGGCAGCACCACTTCAAGAAAGTAGCACTCCTCCACATTTTCAATGGCAACTTGGGATCAACAATAAATGGAGGTCCACAATGCCTCCATCCCATGAATGAATAAAAATCAATCATTGTTGCATATCCGCTAATATTTTGATCTGAATTTTAGGTTGGGCAGCAGCTGGTGGTAGTTCTCAGCCTACATCCCAAACTACAGAACAAATAAATGGATTGATCGAAAACATCAATAAGAATCCATTCAAAGGTAATCACATCATCTGTCCTTCCACTAAAAAGTGACATTAGTAATCATCATTTTGATTAACCTTTTCATATAATAAATTAGGGTGCATTGGTATTTATGGTTATATCTGCTATGCTTATTTTTTTCCCTCTTTATTCCTGCATCCATGCTACATGTTCCCAGTAAAAGTGAAGTTTAATGATGGCAAATACCATTTACAGCTGGACCATTACTGGTTTTGAATCTGGTTAATTGTCCAAAATATCCCATTTATATCAGTTAATACTTTTGAATAGGTTATCTGAATTTGGAGAGCGAGAATGCTACACAAATGTTCAATTCCTAATACTCTTGAGGAAGGAATCATTCAGAACTTCAAGCTGTTATCGTTTTTATAGTTCTAATTTATTTTTGGTTATACATTTTCAATAACAATTGCATTTATAAAACAGTAAAATATACAACTGTGAATGGAGGTTTTGAGTTATGAAAATATCTCTGGATAGGCTGGGACTTTTTTCACTGGAGCATAGGAGGTTAAGGGGTAACCTTACAAGCATTTATAAAATCATGAGGGGCATAGATAAGATGAATAGCAAAGGTCTTTTCCCTGGGGTGGGGGAGTTCAAAATTAGAGGGCATACTTTTTAAGGTGAGAGGAGTGTGTAAAAACGGTGCCCCTCATTTCCTTTTTAAAACTGAGAATGGTTTGTGTGTGGAATGAACTGCCAGAGGAAGTGGTGGATACAAGTACAGTCACAACGTTTAAAAAAACATTTGGGTAAGTACATAAATCCCAAGTGATCTAACTATACTAATGCAAACTTTGTCAAAGGCTTTACTAAAATCCATCTAAACATCATCTACCACTCTGCTCTCATTAATAGAGTCATAGAGTCGTACAGATGTACAGCACGGAAACAGATCTTTTGGTCCAACTTGTCCAAGCCAACCAGGTATCCCAACCCAATCTAGTCCTGCCTTTGAGCACCTGGCCCATTTCCCTCCAAACCCTTCCTATTCATACCCATCTAGATCCCTTTTAAATGTTGCAATTGTACCAGCCTCCACCACTTCCTCTGGCAGCTCATTCCATACACGTAGCACCCTCTGCATGTAAAAGTTTCCCCTTAAGTCTCTTTTATATCTTTCCCCTCTCACACTAAACCTATGCCCTCTAGTTCTGGACTCTCCCACCCCAGGGAAAAGACTTTGTCTATTTATCCTATCCATGCCCCTCATAATTTTGTAAACCTCTATAAGGTCACCCCTCAGTCTCTGACACTCCAGGAAAAACAACCCCAGCCTGTTCAGCCTCTCCCTATAGCTTAAACCCTCCAACATCCTTGTAAATCCTTTCTGAACTCCTTCAAGTTTCACAACATCCTTCCAATAGGAAGGAGACTAGAACTGCATGCAATATTTCAACAGTGGCCTAACCAATGTCCTGTACAGCCGCAACATGACCTCCCAACTCCTGTACTCAATACTCTGACCAATAAAGGAAAGCATATCAAACGTCTTCTTCACTATCCTATCTACCTGTGACTCTACTTTCAAGGAGCTATGAACCTGCACTCCAAGATCTCTTTGTTCAGCAATGCTCCCTAGGACCTTACCATTAAGTGTATAAGTCCTGCTAAGATTTGCTATCCTAAAATGCAGCATTTCGCATTTAATTAAATTAAAATCCATTTGCCACTCCTCAGCCCATTGGCCCATCTGATCAAGATCCCGTTGTAATATAAGGTAATTATAGACTTCCCTCACACAAGGCCATGCTGACTATGTCTAATCAGTCGTTGCCTCTCAAAATGAATGTAAAATCTATCTTTCAGAATCACCTCCAACAACTTATCCACTGCCGATGCCAGGCTCCCAGGTCTGTCGTTCCCAGGCTCACCCTTACTGCCTTTCTTCAGTAAAGACACAACGTTAGCCACCCTCCTGTTCTCCAACACCTCAGCTGTGGTTATAGATGATACAAATATTTCTGCTAGGGGCCCTGCATTTTCTTCCCTAACTTCCCACAACATCCTGGGATACACTTGATCATGTTCTGGAGATTTTATTCACCTTTTTGTTTTCTAAGACCTCCAGTACTTCCTGTTCTGTAATGTGAACTGTTAGCATTGGGGACTTAGCTGAATGCACAGCAACCAATGATGGGGAACATTTGGGGATTCCCAAGAGGGCAGAGTTGAAGGAATATAGAGTTTTAAGAGGGATATCGGGCTATAGGTGGTTACACAGCTAGCAGGGGTGACACCATGCATGAATTTGAACACTAGGATGAGAATTTTCACAGAGGCATTCCCAGACCAGAAGACAATGTAGGTCAGTGAGGTGTAAGTAGTAAAATAATTTCTTATGATTGGATGGGAGATATCACAGCATTAACAGCCTTGTTCATCACAGATTTGTTATGTGTTTCCCATTTTATTCCTGTCATATATCATGGTATTCTGAATGATTGCAAACAAATGCATTAGAAATCGTGAATATATAATGCAAGTTTCATTAGGCTTACAGAGGCAGGGCAAAGATTCAGCATTTTTATCTTATTATATTGAAACCCCAAAACTTATTTCATGCACTGTGTGGAGTTTGTTCAGTAATGAGAACAGCTGTCATTTATTACAATATTTCTCATGTTTGAAACATGAGTACATAGGATGTTTTGAAACTAGAAAGGGTTCAGAAAAGATTTACGAGGATGTTGCGGGTCGGAGAGTTTGAGTAACAGGGTGAATAGGCTGGGGTTATTTTCCCTGAAGCATTGGAACCTGAGAGATGACTTTGTAGAGGTCTATAAAATCATGAGGGGCATGGATAGGGTAAATACACAAGGTCTTTTCCCTGGGGTGGGGGAGACCAGAACTAGAGGGCATAGGTTTAAGGTGAGAGTGGAAAGATTTAGAAGGGACCTAAGGGGCACCTTTTTCACGCAGACTGTGGTGCGTGTACTGAATGAGCTGCCAGAGGAGTGGTGGAGGCTGGTACAATTGCAATATTTAAAAGACGTCTGGATGTGTATATGAATAGGAAGGGTTTAAAGGGATATGGGCCAAATGCTGGCAGATGGGACTAGATTTATTTAGGATATCTGGTCGACATGGACTGAAAGGTCTGTTTTTCTGCTGTTTATCTCTATGACTCTATAATGTATATATAATGCAATGTGTTCTGTTCCTGAATTTGTCCTCACTGGTGACCTGAATCTATTATTATCAAGTGCTGAATGTAATGCAGGTTGGTTGTACTGTACACAGTTTAATTTATGCCATAATGCAGTTGATGTTTTGTCATGTTAGAATTAGATTTTATTTTCACGTTTACTGAAGTTCAGGGATACAGGAATACAGTGAAAAGCATATAAAGTTACCATTCTGTAGCACCATCTTAAATACAAAGGTACCTCGATACAAAATCTTAGGTATAAGGTAGAAAAGTAAAGAAATAAAGTTAAAAGTTCAACATTACAGTTCTGAATCTGGTTTTATAATAAGTTAGCTTTGACATGTTTTGTCAGACAATGTGATAACACAGTTAATTTTTGTATTTACAGCTGCTCAGAAAAACCCAACTGACCTGTCTACGTGGTTTAATCTTTTTGCTGATTTGGACCCATTATCAAACCCAGATGCTATTGGACGAACTGACAAACAGCATGAACTTCTTAATGCATGACACATACCTAAATATCCAATTGTCTGTAATCACGACTATAATATTGTAATCTTTAGTAAATCTATCACTTGAGTACTAGAGCCTAATTTTCTAATATTTCAGTCAGAATGGAAACTGCTATGAAAATGGTCCAGCTTTATTATCAGCACAGGAACTGAAAATCTGTTAAAAAAAAATAAATCTGTAAGTTTTGATGTCTTATTGCCAAAAAAACGTAGAGAGCAGTTAAGTGTTTTTTGGTCTAAATAAGCATACTGTGTTTATTTTATTTTCTACAAGAGTAAACATGCTGAATTCCTAAAGAATGCAGCAATGTAATGAGGCCATTTTCCAATTAAGGCTCACCCTTATCCTGTGGACTCTCTCTTCTTCCAGACTGACCATATCTCCTTATCCACCCTCAGTTACAAAGTGGAATTTTTTTAAAAATCATTTATCATGATTAGCTATAAATGTGATAATTGCTACTTCATAAAATGTGTACAATGTGGCATCTTTTTTGGTTAATCTTCTCCAACCACGTTGCATAATGGGTCACCTTCTGAACTTTATTTTGTTCTCTAAATATTTGCAGTAGTAAAAAACCAATTTCATTACAGGCTTTTCTTTGAGGTAACTCATTGAGCTTTATAGTTTATTTCTGAAGAAAATTATGAGATAGGAGTACTTGTAGCACCAGGCTCAGTATCAATATCAATACATGCAGTATCAACATTGATAGAAATTGAACATGTTGTCAAAATCTGATGTGAAGCAAGTCCAACATTGCTTTCCAAAATTTGGCCAATTTCTGAGTCACAGGATGAAAATTGGATTTTTCATTTTCGATTTTTTTTCAATGTATTTTTTTCAATTATATTGACCACAGTTTCTTTGGTGAGTGCCACATACATGCTCAAAAGCACACAACACCAGTTTATAGTCCAACAGGTTTATTTGGAAGCACAAATTTTGGAGCATTGCTCCTTCATCAGGTGGTTGAAGAAGGAGCAGCGCTCCAAAAGCTAGTGCTTCCAAACAAACCTGTTGATTATAACCTGGTTTTGTGTGATTTTTAACTTTGTCCACCCCAGTTCAACACCGGCCCCTCCAAATCATGGCATGCATGCTCAGCAGCAATTCCCAATGCAAAATTTTCTCTGCACGGCAAAGATTATATCATTGATACCTTTTTCAGAGTGAGATGTGTGGTAGAAACTTATACATATTTTCTAGGCAAGTAACAAAAGAAACAGGATGAAATGTTGGGTTGTAATGTTCTGCAACCATCAGTAATTGGATATTGGTATTACACTATTGATGTAATTAGCTTTCCTGACAGCTTTCCAAAACAAGTGTTGATCCTTTTTCATGTATAAATCTGAGCTTCGTGGTTGGAGCTGCTGAGGAATTGATTATCACTCAGGAGAATAGGTGAGAATTCACTCTCAATTCTTCACTTCCCTCTGTCGTCACCAGCAAAGCGTAAGTATTTTTAATTGTTGCTTCACCCACTTGTCATAGCACTAATCAAAGTCAAGTTCTGGAGAGACGAGTGGTCAAATATTACTTCCTTCAAATATATAAAACTGCATGTGGAGACATAAAAGACCACCCACCAAAATGATGAAAATTAGGCTGCAGATCAAATTTCAGGGTAGCATTAGCTTTCCTGGCTTTGTCTCATGTGATCAGTGTGCTGCCAGGGATTAAACAGAAGTCATTGTAAATTAGAATTTCAGGGTCTTCCAAAGGTTTCATGAAGTGCTAGGGGAGGCAAATAGCACCAAGATAGAGAATAGTAAGTGAAATTAGAGCAAGTAAGAACGTACTGAGTTTAAATCAGTGTTACATTGCTTGCATGTGGATGTATGAGTATAGTTAATAAAACTGGATTTACAAGTACATATTACCTTGTAAGATTATGATGTGGGAATAACAGGCACTTGTCTTAAGGAAAGACAGATCTGTATTTTAAATATTCCTGGTTACAAGGTGTTTGGGAAAGCTAGGAAAGGGAAAAAAGGAGGAGCAGTGATTCTGGCTCAGAGTATTGCGTGACTGTAAATAGAGAATGTTTTGGAGGGTTCAAGGAATAAATTGATTCGGCTAGAGCTAAGGAATAAAAAGGATGGCAATTGTTCAATGTAATATATAGACCACCAGTTAGTGGGGATGATATAGTGGAACAAATTTGCAAAGATTAAACATTATAAATTAGTTTCCAATGTGGGACTTTATTCTAGTCGATATGCAAGTAATTAATGATAATATTAGAATCAGAGAAGGACAAGCATTCCA
This sequence comes from Chiloscyllium plagiosum, assembly GCF_004010195.1. Classification (NCBI taxonomy): domain Eukaryota; kingdom Metazoa; phylum Chordata; class Chondrichthyes; order Orectolobiformes; family Hemiscylliidae; genus Chiloscyllium; species Chiloscyllium plagiosum. The sequence continues at coordinate 39,405,251 of NC_057714.1, forward strand.
AGATGGTGTTCAAGAGAATTTTGTCCAGCAGTAAATTGATTGATTGATTTATTGTCACGTGTACCTAAGTACAGTGAAAAGTTTCATTTACGAGCAATACAGGCAGATCATAGAAAGCAAGGACTTTCAGATAATAGGGTGAAAAAAAACCTCGACAGAGTGCGAGGCAAGATCAACATTAGCAAGATCAGCATTATTTAAAATTAGAGTATCCATTCATCAATCTAATAATTTCAGGGAATAAGCTGTCCTTGAACCTGTTAGTGCATGTCTTCAAGCTTCTGTATCTTCTGCCTGATGGAAGTTGTAGGAGAGTATTATTCAGGTGTGATGGGTCTTTGATGATGTTGGCAGCCTTTCCGTGGCAACGGCCATGTAAATGGAGTCCATGGCTGGAAGCTTGACTTCCATGATCGTCTGTGCTTCGCACACAACATTCTGTAGTTTCTTACGGTCCTGGACAGAGCAATTGCCATACCAGGTAGTTATGCATCCGAACTGTATGCTTTCTGTAGTGCGTCTGTGAAAGTTGGTGAGGGACCTATTGGACATGCCAAATTTCCTGAGCTGCCTGAGGAAGAAGAGGCATTATTATGCCTTCTTGATTGCCACATCTACATGGGAAATACAGGACAGGTTGTTGGTTATCGTCATTCGTAGGAACTTGATGCTGTCAACCTCAGCTGTGTTGATGTAGATGAGGTGTTCTTTCCTCCCTTCTTTCTGAAGTCAATGATCAGTTCTTTGGTTTTGCTGACGTTGGGAGAGTGGTTGTTCTCACTGCACAATGACACCAAGCACTCTATCTCCCTTCTGTATTCTGACTTGTCATTGTTTGATATCTGACCTACCACAGTGGTGTCATCAGTGACCTTGCAGAATTGCTCATTCAGAATTTGATACACAGTCATGGGTGTACAAGGAGAACAGTAGGGGGCTGAGAACGCAAGCTTGGGGGCTCCATTGTTGAGTGTTATGGTGGAGGATACCTTCAGTGATGTATGTGCAGTCCAGCAGGAAAGGAGACACAGCTGAACGTGGTTCTTGGGAATAACTTAGACAAGAAGATGAAATCACTGTGAATGAACATTTAGTGTGACAGTAATCATTGAATTATAAGCTTTAGGGCAATGGTAGTAAATCACTTTGGTCAGGCCAGAGGGAGAATGATCAACTGGCAGACAGTCAACATCCATTGAGCAGGAGTGAGCTGGGTCAGCTAGACTTAAAGCAAATTAAAATTGGGCATGATTAAAAGGGAAAAGTAGGATAAATAAATCCAGAATATCCTGAATGATGCAGAAATTAAGTTAAAGAAAAGTATGCTTATTACAGGCATCAGGTAGTAAATACAGCTGAGAACCAACCTGAATAGAAAAGGGATAAGAAAAAGCAAATAAGAAATGCTAAGAAGCATTATTAAAAATTTACTAGAAACTAACATAAAAGGAAATCCCAAAGTCCTCTATAACTACATCAAAAGTAAAAGGGTGGTTAGATGAGGAGAATCAGAGAATCCCTACAGTGTGGAAACGCCCTTCGGCCCAACAAGTTCATACTGACCCTCTGAAGAGCAACCCACCCAGACCCAATCGCCCACCCTAATATCCTATGTTTACTCCTGAATAATGCACCTTACCTACACATCTCTGAACATTATGGGCAATTTAGCATAGCAAATTCACCTAACCCCCACATTTTTTGGACAGTGGGAGGAAACAACTTTCCTGGTGGAAACCTACGCAGACACAGGGAAAATGTGCAAACTCCACACAGTCGTCTGAGGCTGGAATTGAACCTGGGTCCCTGGCGCTGTGAGGCAGCAGTGCTAACCACTGAGCCAGCATGCTGCCCAGTGACTGATTGGGGACCAAAAAGGCAAGAGACACAGCTGAGCTGTTAATGGAATACTTTGGACCTGTCTTATCTATGAGGTAGGTACTGCCCAGCCCATAGTAATAGAGGAGGTAACACAGTCATGAGAAGGGTTTAAAATTGATAGGGACAAGGTATGGAAAAGCTGTCAGTACCTAAAGTTGATAATTCACTGGAACCGCATGAGATGTATCCATGGTTATCGAAGAAAGTGAGAGTTGAAATTGCAGAGATGCTAGCCATGATCTTTCAAACATCATGGTTTTAAGGGTGGCACTGGAGGATTGGTGAATTGCAAACATTATACCCTTGTTCAAAATGGTTGTGCAGATCAGCCCAGCAAAGACAAACCAATCAGTTTAATTTCAATTGTGAGGAAAGTTAATAGGCACATGGAAAAATGTGATTGATTCAGACTTGGCATGGATTTGTTAAGGGAAAATCATGTCTAATTAACTTGTTTGAGGTATTTTTTGAAGTGATTCATTGAGGGTTGGTGAGGAGAATGCTATGGTTGGACATCTGTAAGACGTTTGATGCAGTGTGTTATGAAGATATGGGTGTACTATACCTTTAAAAGTTAAAAGCTAGCAAAGCTACCTGACAGCAGTAAGTGTTCTGAAAAACAAATGTGACATTCGGTCAAACAGCTCGATTAGCTGGTTGCCTGGAGACAAAAACAAATTCAAATTTGGCTGATCAGTTTAAATTACACCCCAAAATACCAACCTAGCATCAAGTTTGAATGGAGTATATTGACAATTTTAAAAGCAAATGACACAATCCGATGCTTTGGGGGTATAAGACCAGGGAAACTTGGACAGTTGGGAGGAGAATGGCCGAGCCACCAGCATGTAAAGACTGTTGAAAAATAGCTCTCTTAAAGGTACCTTTATTGATCAGTAATCTGTGAAGCAGAATCCCCAAGAAGAAAAGGAGACAGGAATACAGAGAAAAACCGAAAACTAATCTTAATCGGGATTTTTATCAGACCAGTATTTAGAGGGGAAAGTAAAAGATAGATTAGAGGAAGGAGTTGTAAATAGTTGTTAGTTAATTATTCTCTGTTATACTTTAAGAAATAAAGTTGTTAATTTTTACTTTAAATAGTTCTTGACACCTCACATTTTCAGATTACTGCACGGGATAAATTTATTTTGTGTTGCTGGTTTAAGTTAAGCAGGAGGGTTTACCTCTTGTCATAACAGTTTGGAGGATCCCAAACAAGCCACAAAATTGGGAAGAACATATAGCTCAAGGAATAAAAGGGACAGTGGCAATATGGATATAAAAATGGCTAAGGAATAGGAAACAAATTAATGATAAATGGTTTTTTTGAGCCGAAAGATTTGTAGTAGCATTTCTAAAGGGTTGGTGTTTGGACCCTTTATTTTTATATATAATGAAAATGAATCAAGATTTCAAAGTTTACAGATGACAAAACTTGGGAGAACTATAAGAGGTGAGGTGGATAGTACAGAACTTCTTCAAAGGGGTATTGTTATGTTGGTGAAGTGGGTGGATCGGTGACAAATAATGCTTAATGTGGAGAGGTGTTAGGTGATGTACCTCGATCTTTGGTGCAAAGAACATGGAGAGATAACATAAAATAAAGGTACTATTGTGAAAGGTGTGCAGGAGCACAGAGCCCTGAATGTGTATGTAGAAAGACATTCAAGGTGGCAAAATAGGAAGAAAGAACTCTAATAAAGCATACAGTTTTTTAGACTTTGTGAATAGGGGTGTAGATTACAGAAGCAAGGCTGAACTTATCCAAGATATTAGTCCTCAGCTGGAGTACAGTGTACACAATTCAGTGAATGCATTGGAGAGAGTGCAGATGAAGTTTACAACACTGGTTCCTGGAATGGGACACTTCAGTTATGAAAAAAGACTGGAGACGCTGGGATTACAATGGAATTACAATGGAAAGGGGGAGGCTGACTGGTGATTTGTTCAGGTTTTCAAAATTGAAGTGTTGGGACAACAGATAAGCAGAGATTGTTCCTGCTTATGAAAGGATTGAAAACCAGAGGGCACAGTTTAAAAGAGTTTTGCAAAAGAAGCAGATGCAAGATGAGAAAAATAAACAATTTCACACAAAGTAGTCAGGCCTAGAATTGCATTGCCTGGAAATGTGGTGGAGGCAGGTTCAGTTTAGGCATCATATAGGGAATCGAAAATTGTTTTAAAGAAAAGCCGTGCGCAGGGTTATGGGAAAAGGCAGATTGGCACTAAGTTGAAATGCTCAGACAGCAGGTGTGCAGACAAGATGGGTTCAATGGCCTGGTCTGTACTTCAGTGATGCTGTAAATCCACAACACCTGTAAGTTGTCATTTCAGTTAATCCAATCCAACACATTTTCTTTTTCAAGTACTAGAACCATGCATAATATTCCAAATGTGTTCTCAACAGTGCGCTGTATAGGTTGAGCATAACTTATTTCACTTACAGTTCATTTCTAGAGCATCTGTTTATATATCATGTGATTCAACCATTGTTCAGCAGCTAATTGCATTTTGGAACTGGAAACTGGTTCAAGTAAATGGTGTATTTTATTTTAATCTAAACTAATTTTACTACCTTATTTTAGCGCAGAAAAAGTAGTGATATACATGGTAGTATGTTTCTGATAGTAATATTATGTAGCACATATTTTAGCCTCAAATGTTATTCTCGCTAAAACTTGTATCATGTTGAATCTATGTGAGAACAATACAGCACAGAAGGAATCCATTCAACCACCATGCCTGTAACACCTCTTTCATAGGACTCTGCAGTTATTCCCACTCTCCTGCTCTTTCCCCAGAAGAATTTTTTTTCTTTTCAAGGACACGGCCAATTATTTTTGAACGTTGCCAATTACAGTAATCTGCTTTCACCATCCTTGCTTGCAGTGAATTCCAGATCATCATAATTTCTGCATGCAAATAAATTCTCATTTCCCTTCTTTTGCCAATTATCTTAAATTTCTGTCCTTTGGTTAAATAACATGGCCCAGTTTCTTCCTCTTTACTCTATCAAAATCTTTCATCATTTTGAACATTTCTATTAAATTTCCAAGTATCTGTATCAAACAGAACAATTCCAGCTCCTATATTCTATCCACATAATTGAAATATAACAACCCAGGTACCATTCAAGTAAACCTCCTGTGCCTCTTCCTGGCGTTCTTCATAAAATACGATTCTCCAAATTGTACAGTATCCAAGCTAATATAATAGTTTTGTACAATTTATTTTTATGGTCTGTTCCTTTTATTTACAATGCAAAGGATCTTTCGTGCTTTTTTGCAGCCATCTTAACCAGTCCTGCGACCTTCAAAGCTTTATATATGTTAACTGTAGATGCATACTTTTAAAATTATATATTGTTTATGTTGCCCATCCTTTGTCTTCCTACCAAAAAACACCACTTCACACTTCAAATAAACATGACAATAGGTAGTTGCATTTTGGATGAATTCAAGGCTGTGGAACGAGGCTCAACTTCAACTGATAAAAATGGTGATTGAATTTAATAGATCATTTTCATGTAGGATTTAATGTAATTGCAGAGCATTGTCACTATGTTGACAGAATGATATTTCTGTTCTGAGGCAACTGTTATTTTGCAATGTTACAGTTAGATAATGTGAACCATTATTAGAATATTTTATTTCAGATCTGTGTGACAACTTGCAGAACATTTAAAAGGATCGCTGAATGCATTTCTACAATTAATAAATGACAATTAATTAAATGATGACCAAAAGTTTGAAAGCCTTCCTCAAAGTAGGAATTCCTGTATATATATTTTTAAACTTAGTGCATTTTTACATTGTGCTGGTAGCTGTTACTTTCAAATTCTGTCCATCATAGGGTGCACTACTTTATTTGGATTGTTATGTGGAGTTAAGAGAATATTTTCTATTCAGGAAACAGTTTATTAGAACACATGTTCTTAGTGTCCTACACAAATGACAGATTATAGACTGCAAGGCACTAGTCAATTGTTGACCAATAACATGTAATTATTGCAGACCACACACTATCCAATGTATGCAATATCCTGGCCAATATCTCAATGGTAATAATACAAAACTGTCAGTGTTCAGTGGCATTTCTCCACAACCTTTTAAAAACATTTCACGGAATATGGGCATTGCTGGCAAGGCCAGATCTGTTGCTCATCCCTTGAGAAGATGGCAGTAACCCACCTTAAACCATTACAGTCCATGTGATATAGATGCATCGATGGTAATGTAGGAAGTACCTCCCAGGCTTCTGAATCAGCAACAATGAAGGATTAGCAATTTAGATCCAAGTTAAGATTGTGTGGGGCCTGGATGGGGTCTTGCAGGTGCTGATGTTCCCAAGCAAACATAGTTGGATTCTGAAAGAACTAAATCCAGCAGCTTTTGTCTCCATAAAAACATAAATTCATCTCTCAACACCTTTAAATCACCATGTCAGAGAAGCATGAAGGAAAGCCAAATTCAGCCTGGATCCACCAGAATCATCCACCTGTAAAATTGTATAACTTTAATCTGGACTCTACTTCAAAATATCACATAACATATTGTCCTAATCTGCAACTACTTGTGGTGTGTGTATATTTAAATTGGTGTATTGTTTTTATTCAGACTGGATTAAGCACAATAAATAGAATCTTCTCTCCTCTAAGTGATTTTCACAAAACCTGGCTGTTTGTGTATTTTACAATCACAGCACATAGACAGTTAAACAATTACTGAATTGATAAGCATTTTTAAAAGAAAACCTGTTGGAGTTCCTGCACACTCCTTAGAATTGTGCTGTTATGTCTATATTGCCTCTCCTTATACTTTGTCAGAGTGTAAAACTTCAAACTTCTGAGTTAAATTTCAAGTCCACTTGCTGCCCATTTTCAGTCAATCTGTGAAGGATGGATCAGTGCATGCAATGTATCTATGTGAGTATTTGTCCCTGGAACAATTCCCTATTTTTATATTCTAAATCAATGCCTAATATTTACCAATAACTGGATACCAGTGATTTTGGTAAATGATTACCCCTCTGTTTTTGATGACACTGCATGTAGAATGGGACATTTACTTTAATCTTGAAAGATGATGTTTTTGGCAAAGCCTTGGAACTCCTAGGGGCTCAGGAATTCCCAGTTGAGAATCTCAACATTAAGGTAAATCACTGCTTTCTCAAAAGATTTTGTCATGGTGTAGATATAATGGTACAAAGAAATGTTATATTTAATACATTTTGTAAAAGAGGCATAATGGAATGAAAGACTTTTACTGTACTCTTGAAATGAAAATAACTTTCTTCTGTATTCACTTCAACATCTATTGGGATAGTTCAAATCTAAAATAAATCAATAATCTTTTCACCCCAAATATGTTTTACTACCTTCAAGCTGCCACCCACCCACCCTCCCCCTCCCAGACAACCTCACTCAAGGCTGCACTCAATTAATCTATGTTGTCCTGGACGAGCTCCATATCTTCCACTGTCACGCTGCAACTTATTCAAGCCTCTTGTCATCTGTATTCTAGGTAACTTACACTGGTGCCAGTCTTTAATTTTTATCCTTTCGCCAGCTGTATAGCCTTCTGACAATTTTGCAAAACACCAATTTGGATTCTTGTGTTTCCTCAATTTTCTTCAGCTGTTTTGTCCCCATGTGGGATTTATTCTTTGACCTTCTCTCTTAAGTACACACTAAAATCTACATTCCCTCTCTTAGGAACTCCATAAACCTTTCCCTCTCTATCTCTGCTTCTTAAAGGTGTTATGTAAAACTTGCTTCTTTAACCAAGCTTTTAGTTATTCATGTTAATATGTCTTTGTACGGGTGAGTGCCACATGTGTGACAGCGTGCCTGTAAAGCACAGTTTCACCTTGTAAAAGACACTATTTAAATACAGGTTGTTGTTACAAGGACCTTATTTAAAGTGAATAAAAAGGAGAAACACTGGTGCAGTTTACTCCATATAAAGTTAGAACAAGTAATATTTAGCTTTTTTCTATTATAAGGTATTTTTGGGGGTAGAAAATAAAAACATTCAGCATTTTAAAAAAAAATTGTTTAGAAACAATGTCATTACATAGCTATTCTATCAAAATACTAAATATTACAAATAGTTAAATATGTACTGCAGAATTAAATTGAAAATTGTGTTGAAACAGTGATGAAATAAAATTCATTCAACAATCTCTCAATTGAATTGAACATGCATTTTTAACACAAACTTTGCCTGGGAATTTAAAGAAGTACCAAGTACAAGATGGTAGATCAAGACTGGTTTTATCCAACCTTGTTGAATGTTTGTTTGATTCTTTCTGAGGGGATCTATTATAGATATTGCTTATGTTAAATTATATGTAAATGGATATAACAATATAAATTTGTGTTTATTATTTGAAAGCAGCTTGTATTTATTTGACTTTAAAATATCCTAAGGCACACCACTGCCATAATAGTGACCATGATTTTGCGACTCAAGGTCAGTTTAAAAAAAGCAGTCTGTGCCTGACGTTGTCATCAGACCCCAATTAGCATATTAATAATATATGACTTTAGAATCTAGCTTTGCTGCCTCTCCCGAAAAAAGCACTGTAATTGAAAAGGGTAAAATCAGGCAGATAAATGACTGAAGGCATTTTAACAGGCCGCATATTCAACTTAAAATTTGTTGTAAATGTGTTCCCCTCTCATCCTTCCATAAACTGCGGTACTCAGCCAATTGCAATATTTGACAAATTGATATCAGCTAGCTCAGGACACATGAAAGATAGAATGTCAGATCCTCTTGGTCTGTATAGTTTTGTTACCAATGGCCAATCCATTTCTCCAATTTTTAATTTTAAGTCTTTGCTTTTCCCACCTTTTTTGTTTTGTTAAAGGCACTGCACTCTTGCATTGTACAAAGTGGAAGGGACAGAATTATGTTAGTCAAGCAGTAACATTGCAAAGCAAGAATTTCAGCTAATTTGCAGTTGGGCACAAATTTAAAAATACTTTATGAAACACTTGTTCTGGTCATTGCAATCCTGGTAAACCTTTGACATAAAGTCTACATTATGCAAAGATTTGTTGCCAATTAATGAAAGTAAAACGCAAATGTGATTAGAAAATGGCCAGTTTTTATTCATGCCGTTCGCTATAATTTTATTTTAAATAAGACACAAGAACTATATACTGAAAAAAATACAAAACAAAAGCCACACTGCATTATTTTTGAAGCATTGTGTGGTAACTCATAAATACTGTTTAGCACGATGGCTAGAAATCACAGCAAGACTATGTACAAAATTTGAAACAAGTTTTTAAACAATGCATTTGATAAACAAAATTTCTACATCTAGATGTAGGATACACTTCAAAACCAATAATATTTTTAATTTACATTTCTTTTTGAAGTTAGCTAATTTTCAACCAATTTGGTTTAGAACCTTTATAAAGATCATAATCAGATTTGCAACAGTGTTTGGTAAAAATTAATATCTAGTTTCTCAAATGAAAGATTAAAAGGGATTTTGGTTACATCAGTATCTCTCACTGAGTTCTCATAGATTAACCTTATGCTGCCTGCACCAACCAACTGTGGTAAAATTCAGTAGCAGCTACAAACTTTACATCCATTGTTGAATACCAAGTTCTTGTCTCTTGATCCACAAAACAAGAAGCAATCTTTTATCCTTTCCAGTATGATACTTCTTAAATAATAGTAGACATTTATCAAAATGAATCCTAAAATGATAAATTAATGGCTGGTTATCACATTCCAGTTAAATAAATACTACTTAAGTAATTGTTCTTATAAAAACTCTTTGTAAAAGAAACAGCACCTTACAGTAGCCACAGGAAAGTGCAAGATTATTAAGATAAAATGTGGGGTCATAATGAGAAACTAAACATTAACTTTACTTCATCTTTGTAACACTATTTTATTTTGTGTATCTGCCAATTCCATACTTTACACACAGAAAAGGGAACATACTGAACACAAGAATCTGAAGAGTCTGATTATGAAACTTAAAAGATTTGATCATTCAGATTTCTTTACAACATGGAATGTTTCTTAGATACAGCCCAGTATTCAACACTACTGTATTTTTAACAGTTTAACAGTCTTCAACACCTGAAACGTTTTGTCTTCATTTCTGAAATGTCAAAAAGCCTTGATGCATTGCAAAGCAATGGTTTATGTAAATTTTGGCTGAACATCCATGAAAACAAGTGATGTCACACATCACAGTAATGCTGGTTATTTAATATTCACCCTCGTCCAGGTCTTCCCCGGATCAGAATGCACTTTTAGTTAAAGAAAGTGGAATGTAATGAGGAAAGGTTAATGTATAAAACGTAAAGGCAAGAGAGTGATGCTTACCCCAAATTCCCCCTCAGCTTGTTCAGCCACAAATTCATTAAAATCCTATGTGGATATACATTCCAAATTACCTGAGTTTAAACTTCAACTGAAGTACCTGAAGCTAGGCCATAGGGTGGGCACTGTGCAACTGTTGTGGCCATTTTGCTTTTTTGCATTGTATGTATTACAGAAATTTATAAACTTAAACAACCTGGATTGTTTGTAAACAATATTTTTTATCCATTGGACATAACACAACACAACATCTATTTTCTATCTTTTAGACAGGCATTTTTTTTAATATATAGAGCTTTTTTGTTATTGTAGGAGATGGAACAGAACACAGAACAACAGTACTAATCCATCCAAACTTACCATGTAATGCATAGTCTGCACTTAAAACACTCATGAAAGCATGTGTTTTGCAAGCATCACTGCTTCTCAAATTTCCTAAATAAGGAAATCTATCCCTGCCAAGAACAGTGTAAGATATGCTAAAATTCTAAGAACCTTTGTTCAGAATGCAGGTGCTACTCCATGCAGATATATAGGCTATCCCCAGATATGAGCAGAGGCCTGCTCCACCCTGTGGAGGGGCAGCAGTGGGAGGTGCAAGGGCTAGATTATTACAAAGTTCTGAGCTGAGGAAAGTTCTTCATTTTGAGAATCATGGGGCTGCTGCTGTTGACACGATGGCTGCTGAACCAAGGCCTCAGAGTCCCTTGTGCTGGTGTCTTCTATCAAAGGTGAGAATGAGACCTGAGATGGAAACAGCTCTGCCGTCACAGTGCTGGATGCTACGCTAGGATTGAGGCCAGAGACTGACGAGCTCTTGAGTAACAGGTCAGAGGTGGAAAACAGAGCTCGGCTCACGATGCTCACAGGAAAGAAAGCTGATCCTTTGGGAATGAAGTTCACTTTGTTTCTGTCAGGACAAGAAAACAAAGGGACAGAGGTGGGAGGACGAGACCTAGGAGAGAGCAAAGTTGTTAATAACTCAAAGGAGATGGAACCTTTTTGGCTTGCAGTTTCGAATACTCAGTGGAAATACAGCAGTGAAAGTAAAAACAATTCGATGGATGTAACATCATAAAGAGATGTAGTAACAGCGCAGAAATTGGCAACAAGCTACTTCAGTTAAATGACCAGTTTTGTTTTCTGAAAGAATTGGCAGGATCAGATACAATATTATGTTTGACTTAAAAGGTAAGAAATTGACATGAACATACAAACTAAAGAAAGCATTCATTTGACAGTTCAAGATTGCATAGAATCAGAAGTAAAGGTATCTCTATTCAGTAGACAGAAGAAGCCTATGCGTGTAGAAGCAAGCACTGCTGCCTATCTCCCTGCTGCTCAGTGAATAATAAATGTTTCTATAAGAACATTTCAAAGATTTGTAACATTTTTAATTTAAAATTTACTGTTCAGTTCAAGACTATATCACGTATCAAAATATAAACAAACATTTTCAGCCTTATTATGTAACAAAGTACCAAACTGCGTGACCATTGAAAAATACAAAACTGGAAATCTTGGGGCTTTTCAGTCCTGACTTAATATTCTCTATTATACTCATATTAACTAACAGCAGAAAACATTTAAAATAAAATTTCAGGTCAATTGTTGACATAAGAAATGGCAGCAGGAATAGGCCATTAGGCTCCTTCAGCCTTCCGCAATATTTAAATGGATTGTGGCCTCAACTCCTTCACCTCCTGTCACCTTGAACCCTTGAGTCTCTTGTAGGTCAAAAATCTGTCTAACACGGCCTTTGAATATATTCAATGACTCAGAGGGTCACTGAATAATCTGAGCTGTGGAGAGAATCTAGGAGAATTGTTTGACAAGTTCAATGAAATCTTTATTGACATCACATCTTCCAACTAGGTTCCGGATGGCAAGACAACATTCTCATACTAGATGAAGGAGATTATTGCTAGTTATCAACCTCGTTATCTACCTATCTTGTTTCATTATTATGTCCTACCAGCCACACGAGGAAATGAGATGCTGAGAATTTCCAACACAGAAGTCAGAACAAATACCTGCTGACTCCAGCTTACCACTCACTCTACTGACTGTCATCGTAGATACCCAGCAACAACCCTCAGGGTGTATTCCATGGGCATCAATCACATGAATCCTTTTCCACTACATTGCCATCTGACACCATTAACCTCTCAGAACCCTCATGGCTTGTCTCCGATTATGCCTACAGGATGTGTTGGCACTCTAAAGCTGCATTTTGGGACACACCGAAACGTGCAGTGAAATGTTGGTGTAAGGATACTTTGCACTCAGGGCAGATACCCAGCTCAAGGATTTGGTCGGGCTTTATCTCAGGGTTGCTTGCTTGCTTGCTCCCTTAGTACTCACTCTGTCAGCATCAACCTGAATGACCACAATATCTTTGTCATGCCATGCTGTGCATTTAAGAGAGTTGGCATCTTAGCCAGAGTCTTATATAGCTCACAGTTCTGCCACAGCGATTTGTTCAGTGCTGACATGTAGCTCGGCTGTTTTCAGACTTATGACCAGTGGCCAGTCCTGCTCTATGGTACAGTCTGACATCTACATTATGTGCCAGCTGCCTATGTGCCACACACAAGGCATAACCTTTCAATGTCGAAAAGTTTGGTGCTGGAAAAGCACAGCAGGTAACGCCGCATCCAAAGAGGAGGAGTATTGACGTTTCGGGCGCAAGTCTTTTATCAGGAGTGTGTGGGAAGGTTGGTGACTGAGAGATAAATAGGAGGGTGGGGTGGGGGTAGGTAGCTGGGAAGGTGATAGGTAGATGCAGGTGGGGTATGATAGTGATCCCCCTTGAGGAGGGAGGAGGAGAACTTCAAGATGGGCACCCTTGGAAGAGGTTTTATAGTAAGGTTGCAGCGACTAGGAGAAAGTGAGAACTGCAGAAGCTAGAGGTCAGAGTCGAAATATGTGGTGCTGGAAAAGCACACAGGTTAGGCAGCATCTGAGGAGCAGCAGAATTGACGTTTCGGGCATAAGCCCTTCATCAGGAATGTGGCGGGATGAAGGAGGCTGAGAATCTAGCCATTTCTCAAAGTATGTGGGCAGTTGTCCTCTGTCAAATGAAGAGGACAGCTGTCAGTTGGAGAAATCCTGGTGCAGTCAGTCAAGAACAGAGTCCACACTCTATCCAGGGGCCTGGCCACAGTCAATCCTGTGGGTCCATCACACACGGTCACAGAAATTGCATGGAATCAGTTCGGGAGCTGCAACAAATGTGTTCATTCATTATCTGTGGCTATCTGTCAAAGTCAGTCAGGTACTGAAAAGCATTCAGTGTTGGGATTGTGCCACATTGTGGCAGCTGCCATAGTAATGAATGTACCCTCCCATTACCCCTTCCTAAGTGGTGGGGCAGTGGCAGAAGCAAGGAGTAAGGATGAAGGTGAGGGAGTAGGTGATACAGAATGGGAGGTTGTGGAAGATTATGGAGGTGGGCAGAGTTGGGAAGAAATGGCTGTGAGCTGCACTCACTACTATCACTTGCTGTTTGACAGAAATGACCTAAAACTGGAAAATTCCTGATGGGCAGAATCAATGTCAGTTTGATGGGGCAAAAGTGCAAGATCCACATATGCTAAACAAGAAACCTTTAAAGGAGCAAAGGCACCAATCATAATGCAAAATGCAGCAACACTTCATTTGCAAACATATCTTCCTACGTGTGAAATTTAGATTAGATTAGATTCCCTACAGTATGGAAACCGGCCCTTCAGCCCAACAAGTCCATACCGACCCTCTGAAGAGTAACCCATCCAAATCCATTCCCCTATCCTAAATTTACCCCTGCCAATGCACCTAACACTATAGGCAATTTAGCATGGCCAATTCATCTGGCCTGCACATCTTTGGATTGTGGAAGGAAACCGGAGCACCTGGAGGAAACCCACACAGCTACAGAGAGAATGTGCAAACTCCACACAGACAGTCACCCGAGACAGGAATCAAACCTGGGTCCCCTAGCTCTGTGAGGCAGCAGTGCTAACCACTGAGCCACCGTGCCACCCAAGTTTAAATGTTGGTCAGTTGCAATATTCACCATGTTACTGGCCATGTTGCAAGTTGCAGAGAGATTTCAATGAAGCATAAATTATCACCAATTTCAAAAGAGGTGGACACTGCACGCAGCAACACAAGGTGCAAAGGGACACAAAACTAGTTTCCTCATTTACTCTGTGAGCAATATGATACATGTTACTGTATGCAGTGATAACTTTTATGATCGATAAAGGGCTGACAAAGGAGCACATAGAACAATACTAATATTTGTTATGTGCTGATCACTCAGCTAGTAGCATCTGTACTAAGTAAGTGGCTATCCCAGAGAGCCATGAGTACCTGATACATGCCCCTCGACTGGTAACTCATTCTGTGGAGAAATGTGTACAGCCAACATCTGCAGGGTGTGTCAGCATGGAGCCTTCTCCAAGCCAAGAGGCTATTACTTATGTTTGCCAACACAGATCCCAGTCATCAGGAGGCATGGATCCAACCACAGGGCTGCCTTGCTGAGAAGGCAAATGCAGAAGCAGCAGATGTGAAAGAAAGCCCAGGAGCTGCAGCAACCCACTGTGGGAGCTGAAGACCATCCAGCTCATTTTGTTACACCATAACTAGGTCTGTGCAGCAGCCTGAGCAGTATGATACAGGAACAAAGCTGAGGTACCCCAGGTTTAGGGTGCTGTCAACTATATACATATGACACAGAGGGCTGTAGCACAACACTGCAGAACTCATCAGCAGGAAAAGGGCTCCATTCAGTAATGTCCATGTGATCTGTGATCACTATTACCACTTCTTGGGGGTGTGTGCACAATTGGAACAGGCAAAGAGAGGATGTGCTGGATGCTGAGCAAATGAGAGAAAGGGAGTAGTCTTCCAAGGAGGAAGATCAGGACACTGAGGAGGTGCAAGCTGTCCTTGCTCGTGACAGAGCTCAGCTGCATCAGGCATTACAAGTGAGATATGACCTAATTAACCTCTGGTTCCAGTCAATGAGAGTTGGGTGCAGCCAATTCTGCAAAGTACAGAGGAACCTTGATTATCCAAATATCAATTATCCGAATTTCGGGTTATCCAACGAAACATTACATCAAAGAGGTGTTTCCAACACTGATGCTGCCGAGAACAGTCCTGGACGTTGATGAGAGCCCAGGCACTGTCTCCAAAAGACTGCCCGCTCGCTCTCTCTCTCCCCCCACACTTCCCTTGGGGTTCTACACAGGGGTGTACCCTAAACCTCCCCTCTTCCCAGGTAGTCTCTCCAACATTGTCCTCTGCGCGCGTGTGTGTGTCTGTGTGTGTGCGGGTCTGTCTGTGTGTCTGCATGTCTGTGTGCAAGCAAGCTATTTTGAGATTCACCCCTCCAAAGGCAGCAGCAGTCAGCGGACGGTGGGTGAGTCGGACAGGGCAGGGTTGGGGAAGCGGGCGGGGTTGTGGGGGCAGAATGGGGGCTCGCGGACGGTGTGCTGCTATCTCGTTCCCTGAATGGGGAGCAGACTAAGCAAGTGCTCGCTGTGTCAATCCCATTGAACTGATGGAGGGGTGGGGGGTGGAGGTGGTAGCGAGAGTCTTCAGCAATGTCCCAGATCCCTTGCACACAAAAGTGTGTGTCTGCTCAGAAACAAACCCTGAGACAGGGAGAGGAAGCAAGGCAGGCAAAGCGAGGACAAAGACAACTTCAGAAAACTCCCAAGCCCAAGAGGAGAATCAGTTAACCGAATAATCAATTATCCAAATGAAATAGTGCCCACCCATCTTGTTCGGAGATTCCTCTGTAGTTGTTGATCATCATGCAACATTTCATTTGTATCCCTGTGTGAGACGGTCCTACATTGTATATAAGATGCTGGACTACAGTGGGCTTTGGATACAAAGTTGCAGTGACTTCAAGAGGGTGGTAGTAGAATGAAATGTAGCTAAGGGCTGGTAAGATGTGGGACCTGGTAGTTAGACAGTGACTGGGGCAAGAAAGTGGAACTGTATGTGCAAGGAAATGTCAGCCATACCAGGTATTTGACATGAGCAGCATACATTTGTGGCTACTGTGCCATCACACTAGTGAAGGGCAACTTGGAGTGCTAATACTTATCTTGATGACAATGGCCTTTTAAATATGGTGTATGCACTATGGATACCAGTCTATCCTGGGATATTCAATCGATGGCAAGTTCTTTCAGCTAAAGCAAGTAGAATCAGACAAGCATCAGATGTGAGATGTCCTATGGAGCATTAAGGTTGTTAAGAAAATACACTTGGGGCAATAACAGAGAGAAATCTCCCTAAGCCTCGCAAAGAGAGACTTTCCATGAAGTTTGACCACATGGAAACTTGGCCCAAAAACGCTTTAGATTCAGTCATTTCCTCTGGGATAGAAAATTCCAAAGATTATTCACTCTCAGAAAACTATGTCTTCATCTCCATCTTAAATGGGAAGTAATTTTACACCTCCATATTTAATTACAGATTATGGTAATTACTACAGGCCACACTGTGCTAGCAAATAATTCCATGACAAATAATTTCCATAATCACATTGAGAGGGAACAAAGTTATAGATCCCATGAAATCACCATAAGTTCTTCATGCGAAACAGTGAAGCATGTTTCTGAGCTGTTTGTTTGAAATTGAAATTACCTGATACCATTACATGTACTGATCGGACTGCTATACACCAAAGAATCATTTAATTTCTGGAGAATTGAACAGTTGAAATGTAGTAAAAATACTGAAACAGTGCTCGTCCAGTCGCACTTTATTCTCACTACAGAATTAAATGCTTAATAACAATCCTTCTCTGGGTTAATTCAAATTATTTAAGTGGAAAAGCCTTTTTTCTTCCTCTGCAATGATATTCAAAGGTGAAAGCGAAAGAGAATGCAGACCATAAAGAACAATATTTAAAGATAAATTTACATCTCTAACTTCCTTCAGTTAAACTAGAGATGGATTTTGTGTTAAACAGCACCTCTTGTAAAAGGCATAGAAATATAGTAATGGGATTAGTTTTCAGCTTGCTAATACCACCAGAAATCCTGAAAATGTGCTTTCATCCATTAAGGACAACATAGCCAGGAGAATGCATTCAACCACAAGTAATCGGAAGAAATCAAGATAGATTGAATCATTAGATTACTTATAGTGTGGAAACAGGCCCTTCGGCCCAACAAGTCCACACCGACCCTCCGAACAGCAACCCACCCAGACCCATTCCCCTACATTTAACCCTTCACCTAACACTATGGACAATTTAGCGTGGCCAATTTACCTAACCTGCACATCTTTGTGACTGTGGGAAGAAACAGGAGCACCCGGAGGAAACCCACACAGACACGGGGAGAATGTGCAAACTCCACACAGTTGCCCAAGACGGGAATTGAACCTCTCAGGTGCTATGAGGCAGCAGTGCTAACCACTGTGCCACCATGCCGCCCATATTCTGGGTAACTTCATTTCATCAACAGCATCATAAGTCAGGAATTATGCTTCTCTTTGACCAATAATCAAAATCCAATAAATGTAAAATAATCATGCTAGAATGTTTTTCAATGGTGTTAAACATACCTTACACTGAAATTATCACACATGGCAATCCTCTTTGAAGACATGGGTTTCATGTTTTGTAGTTTTCTGCTGGATCCACATTTTAATTGAAATATGAATTTTCCAGCGATCCGATGTCATTTGAAAACTTCCCAATTGATTTATAATCGAGTTTTCTACCTTAACAATCCCTTGTGAAAGAGATCACTTTCCACAGATTTATATCTAAAACTAAATGATTGTTAATGGTCTATCATTGTTCTGAGGTCTCTGGTCTTTCTAACATCAAGCAGAAGGCAAAGGGCAAAGGCAGTATTAATGAAACAATTTAATCGTGCCTCAAAATATCTAACTGGATGATTTACTTTTTTAAAAAGAAAAGTCTCAGCATAAACACAACAAGAAATTAGAACGAAGTTTTGATTTTCTATAAAAGACTGTACACTGTTGTCATAAATTTTAAAATATTTTGTGACAACTGATAACGAGCATTAATCTTTCACAAAGCTTTTGTGAGCACTGAAGTCCAGCTGTTTAGAGGATCCAAGATAGCTTTAATGCAGTAATGCAGATTAATTTTTTGACATTTAAGCGTTCATGAGTTCAAAGTTCATCCAGTTAAACACAATGACTCTCTCCACGAATTCCGCTCACGCATATCAACTCAGTCCCTTCTCCAATATTAATCTAAATCAAAGTTCTTACGATACTGCCAGTTAGTTTTGGTATTTGAATTGTGTTTTGGACCCCAAATTCCTTCCTTTGCAAAGATCACCTAAATTCAATCTGCAGCATCACCTTGTTATGACCTTAATTTATCCAATCATAAAACTCTCATAAATGGCTATCCCACTTCCAGACTGGTGTACTCCAAGGCAATTTTGTTGGTCTTTCAGCCATCACCTAACATAAATTAACTTATCTGAAATTTTGTTGCCATACCATACTAATTGCCATTTGTCTATCTGTGTTCTCTGTGTTCTAAAACCTGAGTTGTTGGGAGACAACACAAGATTTGTCAGGCCTTTTGGAGTGATCTCCTTAAGGCCTATTTACTGCCCCATGTAAATTCTTTATTCCTTTGACTCTTATCCCTTGTACATTCTCTCCTTCCTATCCTCAGCCATTGGCAGTTGTTCCTTCAGCCACGATTGCACCACTCTCTCAATTCTCTCCCTAAGTCTCTCTGCTTCCAAGATTTTTCATTCACTTTAATTTTACAATACTTGTCCTGTGTGTTGAGGTAAACTGGGTCTTCTCATGACCTCTATGGCACTGATGGTTATGAATAATTGACATTCATTAATAGGTCACATGATATGTAAATGACTATGCTTTTGTTATTTTTGTAAAACTTGTAGGCAAATATTACTTACACTTCAACATTACAACCCTAATGTTGCACTACTGGAGTGTATTGTGTGCTATTGCTATTAAGAGTCACATATTTCTAAACAGTGTCATGGTAATATCATTGGGCTGGTAATCCAGAGATTCAGCTTAATGATCTGGAGACAATGGGCTCAAATCAGCATAGTGACATTTGATCTCTGAAATCTGGAATTAAAAGCTAGTCTAATGGCAACAATTCAACCATAGTCAACTGTTGTAAAAACCCAGTTGGTTCCCTAATCTCCTTTAGGGACGGTAATTTGCCATCTTTACCTGGTATCTGTTCTCCAGACCCTCAACAATGGAGATGACTTCAAATGTCTTCTGAAATGGCCTAGAGAGCCAATCAGTTCAACCAGGGATGGACAGCAAATGTTGACTCTGCAAGCAATGCCCATAATACAAGAATTTTCAAAGGTGAATGCTATAACTTTAGGGGTAATTTATTTATTTTACTTGTGAGAATCAACATTTATAATATAATGTGTGCAGTATTCAGTATAATAATTTTCTCAATCTTGATTTGGAGATGCCGGTGTTGGACTGGGGTGTACAAAGTTACAAATCACACAATACCAGGTTATAGTCCAACAGGTTTAATTGGAAGCACTAGCTTTTGGAGCACCACTCCTTCATCAGCGTGTCAGAGTGTGGATACAGATACCACCATTACGCATGGGGACAGCTCCCACCATGTACGTGGCAGGTACTCATGCGACTCAACCAACGTTGTCTCATACGCTGCAGGCAAGGATGCCCTGAAGCATGGTACATTGGTGAAACATAGCAAAGGCTACGGCAACGGATGAATGGGCACCGCACAACAATCAACAGACAGGAGGGTTCCCTCCCAGTTGGAGAACACTTCGGCGGTCCAGGACATTCGGCCTCAGACCTTCGGGTGACCATCCTCCAAGGTGGACTTCGGGACAGGGCAGCAGGGAAAAGTGGCCGAGCAAAGGCTGATAGCTAAGTGCAGTACCCATAGGAAGGGCCTCAACCGGGACCTTGGGTTCATGTCATGCTACAGGTGACCATCATTGCACTGTACACACACACAGATACTCCTACACGTGCACGCGCGCGCGCACACACACACACACACACACTCTCTCTCACAGACACTCACAACCCCCCAGACACACACACACACTCCTACACACACACTCACACATGCACCCTCTCACACACCTAGACCACTTTACAGTAATACACACACATATACACTCTCTCACAGACACTCACAAATCCCCACTTCTCACACACACACACAAAACCCACATACACACACATACATATACGTTTGTGGGGTGAATTTGTACTTGCACAGTTACATTGTACTTTGCTCAAAAACCGCATGAATCCATGTAAGACTCTGTTAACTCACTTTTTAGATTAAAACTAGTCTAAACATTATGGCACAGATAGAGAACACGGAGGCTAACACCTTCAACATGTCAACATCTTATCTGTGCTGACACCAATTGTTAAAGTTAACCTGAGAATGTAACTTTTAAAAAAAGTTTTGTAATTTACATATGAAAGAAGTGAAACTATCATGGTCATTCTAACTGATGAGAGACTTAACAATCAAGGTATTTTTCAATGTATAATTTCAGTTACATTACACTGTAAACTTTTGCTATAAATTCTGTGTCTTATAATTATGCACTCCCGATGAAGGAGCAGCACTTTGAAAGCTAGTGCTTCCAATTAAACCTGTTGGACTATAACCTGGTGTTGTGTGATTTTTAACTTTCTCAATCTTGAAATACTACAGGTACTCAATCCTTTATCCAAAACCCTTGAGGCCAGCTGGTTTTTGGAATTCAGAATTTTTCAGATTTCAGAATAAGTGACAGTTTAACAGTGAAATTAAAAAAAAGTCTTACCGAACAGCAGTTGCGCCTGTGACTTCTGAGACAGAATTAATGCCTGACAATGCCGAGTCATGTCATCACATCACATCTGAGTGACATGAGTCGAGTGGGTGTGGACTTGGGTTTACTGTTTTCACGCCAAACAATCTTATTATGGAGAAAAAAAACTTCAGATTTTGGGGATTTTCAGATTTCGGGATTTCAGATAAATGATCATGTACCTGCCCCACTATCGGAAGGAATGACATTTTTATTAGGCCAGACAGCTCACTGTATCAAATCTTTGCTAAAGTATAGCAAAATAATCCTCAAACCCCACTATCTTGTATCTGCTTGCTTCAAGCAGTTAATCAACATTCTCTCAATAAAGATGTACAATTGTTTCTGTTCTAGTTTTTTTTTCCCTGTGGCATGTTACAGTAATCTATTCCAGACAGCAATTTTTCAAAACCTATTTCCTCAGCTTCAATTTTAATAGTCAGTTTGTGGAACCTCATCATTGACTGTTCAACCAAATAGGTCTTTCCTTTTAACCCAACCCACATCTGCATCAAAATCTCCCGAGTCATCTCTGCTGTACCTGCACCTCAGGTGGCACATGCAAATAGAATGAGTATAAATTCCTGTCTTGGAAAGGTATAACGTTTCGTTCTAATATTTAAATCAGGCTTTGACAATGCATTTGAGAAGTTGATTTAAATTCAAGTGTCCAGTTAAGTTTCTTAGATCCAGGAAACCTGACAGGCTTTCACAGCACTGGAATACCTACCTTTATCAGTTAAGGCATCAAATACAGTAGCTAGGAGGTTGTTATGGAGCTATGTATAACATCATTAGATCTTGGCTGGAGCACGGTGTGCAGTTCTGGTCACGACACTGTAGGAAGGTGGTGATTATAGCAGAGAGGGTGCAGAAGAGATTCACCATGATCTTGCCTGGACCGCAGCAATTCAGTTATAAAGAGAGATTAGGTACGTTGGGATGGTTTTCCTTGGAGAAGAGGAAGCTGAAGAAGGGAAACTGATTGAGGTGTATAAATTTCTGAGGGGCATAGTCAAGGTAGATATGGAGAAACTTTTCCCCTCAGTGGAAGGACTTATTAAGAACAAAAGGACTAAGAGCAGGAGTAGATCAAATGGCCCTTCAAGTCCACCCCGCCATTCAGTAAGATCATGGCTGATATTTTCGTGGCCAAAGTTCCTCTTACCTGCCCTCTCAGAATAACCCTTAATTCCTTTACTGTTCAAAACTTATCTATCTTAGCTTTAAAAACATTTACTGAGGAAGTCTAATCTACTTCACTGGGGCAGGGAATTCCATAAATTCGCAATCTTCTGGGTGAAGAAGTTCCTTCTTAATTCAGTCCTAAATCTGCTCCTGTTAATTTTGAGGCTATGCCCTCTTGTCCTAGTTTCACCTGCCAGTGGAAACATCCTCTCTACTTCTATCTTATCTATTCCCTTCATAATTTTATATGTTTCTATAATATTCAAGGACACAGTTTTAAGCTAAGGATCAGAAAGTTTAGAGGGCATTTGAGGGAAAATGTTTTCACCAATAGGATTGTGGATATTTAGAACTCAATGCTTGAAAGGGTGGTCACTATCTATACACTATTTAGATGAGCACATAAAATGCCACAGCATACAAGACTACAGGCCAAGTGCTGGAAAATGGGATTAGAATAGATGAATATTTAACGAATGATGCACACATGATTAGCCGTAAGTCCCATTCTGCCTCAAGTGAATCTCAAGCAAATAATTGTGGTCCTTGTTGCTATTCTCCAATGAAGCATGATATTTTCTGTTTGCTTGGGCTTTTTCAGTCTGCACAGTAGTTAAGTAGCTTTTCAAGGCTGGTTAATAGGCAGGAAATATAATTTTAAGAAATGATAGTGAAATCCTGTAATTAAAATCAGCAAAATCTCTGTATCTACATATTCTCACCAAACCACCCTCCCATCCCCTCTGCCACCATCTTCCTGTGTACACTTATTCTGATCTTCATAAATCCTGGGACCAACATGTGTGTCTGCTACTCTAATGGTGAACCCATTTGCTTCATTAAGGACCTTTAGGGAAGGAAATCTGCCTTCCTTACCTGGTCTGGCCTACATGTGATTCCAAACCTACAGCAACATTGGCAATTAGAGATGGCCAATAAATGTTGGTCCAGTTAGTAATGTCCACATTCAATGAATAAATAAAGCTCCAGCCATTCATCCAGTGTATATTTGTAAACAGAAAACATTTTGTCACAGAAATTTACAAAATAATGATTTATTCTACTAAAGATAACAGAAGCCCATAAGATATAGGAACAGAAATAGGCTATTCAGACCATCGAGTCTTCCACTAGTCAATGAGATTACGGCTGATCCGGTTACCTTCCGTTTCACTTTGCTGCCTTTACCCATACCTCTCATTACCTTACTGATTAAAAATCTGTGTATCTCAGACCAGAGTGGGATCTGAACTCATACTTGCAAAGCACAATGGATTAGCAGTTCATTCCTCCCCTTGGCCACATCACACCTAAAATGCCTGTTTGGATGTATCATGACACAGGTGGGTCTTGAGCCCAGATCGTCTGGTCCAGATAAAAGGAAAATACTGTTGATTTTGGAAATCTGAAACAAATAGAGAATGCTGGAGAAACTCCGCAAATAGTGTCTCTTTCTATAGTTGTGGCCCTATGTGGATGTTTGAGTATGAGACGACTTTTTTTCATCTGAGGCTGCACAGATATCCCCAATCCTAATGGATCGCAATGTTTACATAAGTCCAAAAGACCAGGCTTAATAATTTACAGCCATCTGCAGCCAGAAGTGCTGAATGAATAATCCATTTTAGCCTCTTTTGAATTCCTCTGCATTACAGATATCAGTCTTCAGCCAAATTAATTCACTCACAAGATATCAAGAGAAGGCAGAAGGGCATTGAACACTGCAAAGGCTTCAGGCCTTGTCAAAACTTAGGTAATAGTACTAAAGACTTGAGCTCCAGAGCTGCCATTCCCCTAGCCAAGTTGTTACAGTACAGCTATAACACTGGCATCTATCCAACAATGTGGAACATTTCCCAGGCACGTCCCACACAAGAAGCAAGACAAATCTAACCTGGCCACTTACCATCCCATCAGTCTATTCCTGATCATCAGTCAAGTGATGGAAAGGTTCGTCAATGTGCTATAAAGTGACACTTGCACAGGAATAACCTCCTCACTAATGCTCAGTTTGGGTTTCACAAGATCCACTTGGCTCCTGACCTCACTACTCCCTCAATTCAAGCATGGACAAAAGAGCTCAATTCCAGAGGTGAGAGGAGCATGATTGTACCTTACATCAAGGCAGCATTTGACTTGCATAACTTCAAGGAGCCCTAACAAAATGTCCCCTAAATGGAATTGCAGGAAAACTCTCCATTGGTTGGAATCATTCTGGAGTAGAGTGGTGCTGGAAAAGCACAGCAGTTCAGGCAGCATCCGAGGAGCAGGAAAATCCGACGTTTCGGGCAAAAGCCCTTCATCAGGAATACAGGCAGACTGCCTGAAGGGTGGAGAGATAAATGAGAGGAGGGTGGGTGTGGGGAGAGAGTGGCATAGAGTACAATAGGTGAGTGGGGGAGGGGATGAAGGTGATAGGTCAGGGAGGAGGGTGGGGGAAAGTAGCAAAAAGGACAA
>NC_057714.1:39431199-39435115 GCF_004010195.1 Chiloscyllium plagiosum
GAGTTCCTGGACTAGGTGGGATAGGACAGTGTCGAGGTAGGTAGGGGTGAGTTCAGTGGGGCAGGAGCATGCTGAGACAATGGGTCGGCCAGGGTGGTCAGGCTTGTGGATCTTGGGAAGGAGGTAGAACCGGGCAGTGTGAGGTTCCTGGACTATGAGGTTGGAAGCTGTGGGTGGGAGATCTCCTGAGGTGGTGGTTTGGTGATAGGGGGTGGGGTCATGGTTGAGGGGCTGGTAGGAGGAGGTGTCCTCGAATTGGCATCTGGCTTCAGTGGTTTAGAGGTCAGTGATTGGAATCATACCGAGCACATAAGAAGATGATTGAAGATGCTGGTGGTCAGTTATCTCA
Source organism: Chiloscyllium plagiosum (assembly GCF_004010195.1). Lineage (NCBI taxonomy): Eukaryota > Metazoa > Chordata > Chondrichthyes > Orectolobiformes > Hemiscylliidae > Chiloscyllium > Chiloscyllium plagiosum. The sequence goes on from NC_057714.1 coordinate 39,431,549, forward strand.
TCTTTAGTGGAGCTCCTCAGTGTACTGTCCTTGGCCCAACCATCTTTAGCTGCTTCATCAATAATATTTCCTTTATTGTAACATCAGAAGTGTGGATGTTTGTTAATGATTTAACAGAAGCCTCAAATACTAATGCAGTCCATGAACATATGCAGCAAAACCTGGACTACATCCATGCTTGGGCTATTGAGTGATAATATTTGCACCACTCATGCGATGCCCATATCACTTGATCAAATACAAAAAGAAAAAGGCCAATCAATGTAATTTATGTGTTGGGGATACTTCCAGAAGCAACAGTCAGAACAAAATAATAGCCACTTTGTCAAATGCAGGTTGATTAAGGAAATCCAGAACAGATTTGTTAAGGGTAAATCATATTCAAATAACTTACTGGAGTTTTTATGATGAGGTAACTAAAGGAGGTGATAAGGGTACTGAATATGCACTTTCAGATAGCACTTGATGAAAGTGCCACACAACAGACTTCTGGACAAAGTTATGACTCAGAAAGAAAAGTTATAGTATGATTATGGATATGAAACTGGCAGAGAGATAGAAAACAAAGAACTAGTTAATAGATGCTTTCAAATTGGAGAAAGATTTGTAGCAGATTTCCTCAAAGATCAATGTTGAAATCCTTGCGGTTCCTGGTGTACAGAGCACAATTTTACAATTTGCAGAAGATAAAAAAACTGAACAATTGTGAATTTACGAAAATAATGTAAACTTTCAAAAGGATGTCGACAGGTTAGCGTAACATGATATCAACTGGCAAATGAAATTTAATGCAAAGAAGTGTGAAATAATCTATTTTGATGGGAAGGATACAGACAGACAATTGAAAATTAAAGGTAAAATTCTAAAAGGGTTAGGAGCAGAGGGTGTACATATGTAAGAACCATTGCAGGTGGCATAATAGACAACAACCTTGTTAATAAAGCATACATTATCTGAGGCTTCTTTAATAAGGGCAGAGTGAAAAAGTGATGCGTTGTTCTTGCGTAAAACAATTGGGGAACTGATTTCAGTTGTGGGCACCACATTTTAGGGGTGGTCTGAAGACACTAGAGAGAATGCAAAAAATATTCAGAAGAATTGTTCCCGGGATGAGGGGAGTCTCAATACAATAGATACGTTGAAGAATTTGGGCCCTGTTTTCATGGCATTCAAGAGGGATATGTATTGCAATCTGAAAAGGAAAAACATGCAGCACTATGGAGAGAAGGCATGGAGGTGATAGAAGGTGAATTGCTCCAATGGAGAATGGCAAAGACATAATGGGCCAAATAACCTCCTCCTGTGCTGTAACAATTTTCTGATTCTAAAAATGCTGCCATGATCTGATCTTAGAGATTCATATTCTGTAGTCTGGCACTTTTTTTTCCCAAATAGATCAATTAATAGTTTGCTTTCCATTTCAGATTCACTTAGAAATTCAACCACAGGTTTCCTTGCAAGATCTTATTGAGAATGGAACCTCCGTTCCTCTGTGCAAACAATATTTTGTATATGCCGAGTTGTGGTTCTCTACTGTGTATGGAAGAATATTGCTATACTAGCAACCTCGTGGGGTAGCTAATTTACTGGTAAGAAACTGTAAAGAATCAGCAAGCATACATGCTTTTGTTGTTACCAAATTTTCCAAAATCTGCACATCAAATAAAGAATTTGAACTTGCGTATTGCTGATAAGAAAACAGCTCCACAAAAAGATGAAAAGCCTCATGGAGCCATAGAGTCATGCAGCATGGAAACAGAACCATCTGTCCAACCAGTCCTTGCCAATCATAATCCCAAACTAAACTATTCCCACTTGCCTGTGCTTGACCCATATCCCTCCAAACCTTTCCTATTCATAGAACATAGAACATAGAAGAATACAGCGCAGTACAGGCCCTTTGGCCCTCGATGTTGCGCCGATCCAAGCCCACCTAACCTATACTAACCCACTATCCTCCATATACCTATCCAATGCCCGCTTAAATGCCCATAAAGAGGGAGAGTCCACCACTGCTACTGGCAGGGCATTCCATGAACTTACGACTCGCTGAGTGAAGAACCTACCCCTAACTTCAGTCCTATATCTACCCCCCCTTAATTTAAAGCTATACCCCCTTGTAATACCCGACTCCATACGCAGGAAAAGGTTCACACTGTCAACCCTATCTAACCCCCTAATCATCTTGTACACCTCAATCAAGTCACCCCTAAACCTTCTTTTCTCTAATGAAAACAGCCCCAAGTGTCTCAGTCTTTCCTCATACGATCTTCCTTCCATACCAGGCAACATCCTGGTAAACCTCCTCTGCACCCGTTCCAGTGCCCCCACATCCTTCCTATAGTATGGCGACCAAAACTGCACACAATATTCCAGATGCGGCCGCACCAGAGTCTTATACAACTGCATCATGACCTCAGGACTCCGGAACTCAATTCCTCTACCAATAAAAGCCAGTACGCCATATGCCTTCCTCACCGCACTATTTACCTGGGTGGCAACTTTCAGAGATCTGTGTACATGGACACCAAGATCCCTCTGCTCATCCACACTACCAAGTATCCGACCATTAGCCCAGTACCCCATCTTTTTGTTATTCCTCCCAAAGTGAATCACCTCACACTTAGCTACATTGAATTCCATTAGCCACCTTTCTGCCCAGCTCTGCAGCTTCTCTATATCCTGCTGTAACCTGCCACATCCTTCCTCACTGTCAACAACTCCTCCGACTTTCGTATCATCCGCAAACTTGCTCACCCAACCTTCTAACCCCTCTTCCAGGTCATTTATAAAAATGACAAACAGCAATGGTCCCAAAACAGATCCTTGCGGAACACCGCTAGTGACGGCACTCCAAGATGAACCTTTGCCATCAACTACTACCCTCTGTCGTCTTCCATCCAGCCAATTCCTAATCCAAACCTCCAACTCACCCTCAATGCCATATCTCCGTATTTTCTGCAGTAGCCTACCATGGGGAACCTTATCAAACGCCTTACTAAAATCCATATATACCACATCTACCGCTTTCCCCTCATCAACCTCCTTCGTCACCTTTTCAAAGAATTCAATAAGGTTTGTGAGGCACGACCTGCCCTTCACAAAACCATGCTGACTATCCTTGATCACATTATTCCTATCCAGATGTGCATAAATCCTATCCCTTACAATTCTCTCTAAGACTTTGCCCACAACAGAAGTGAGACTCACCGGCCTATAGTTACTAGGGCTATCCCTACTCCCCTCTTTGAACAAGGGAACCACATTTGCTATCCTCCAATCTTCTGGCACTACTCCTGTAGACAAAGAGGACATAAAAATCAAGGCCAATGGCTCTGCAATCTCCTCCCTTGCTTCCCAGAGAATCCTAGGATAAATGCCATCAGGCCCAGGGGACTTATCTATTTTCACCTTTTCCAGAATTTCCAACACCTCTTCACTACATACCACAAAGCCATCCATTCTACTTATTTGTGACTCAATATTCACATCGACGACAATGCCCTGTTACTGAGTAAATACTGAAGAAAAGTATGCATCCAGTGTCTCCCCAATCTCTTCCGACTC
>NC_057714.1:39436510-39475147 GCF_004010195.1 Chiloscyllium plagiosum
TATACACACTTCAATCCACTTTCCTGTTTACAGGCACCCTCCTTTGAAATTTATGCCATGTTCCTAACCTCCCTACATTCTAGGTCCTGCACCCTAAAGCTACAGTCTGGGTTCCCATGCCCCTGCAGAGTTAGTTTAAACCCCCCCCACGAGCACTAGCAAACCTCCCCCCAAGGATACTGGTGCCCCTCAGTTTCAGGTGTAGACCATCCTGTTTATAGAGGTCCCACCTTCCCCAGAAAGAACCCCAGTTATCCAAAAGCCGGATTCCCTCCCTCCTGCACCATCCCTGTAGCCACGCATTTAAGTGTTCTCTTTCCCTATTCCTTGAATCTCTATCACGTGGCACGGGTAACAAACCAGAGACAACAACTCTGTTCGTTCTAACTCTGAGCTTCCAACCTAGCTTCCTGAAAGCCTGTCTAACATCCTCGGCACTCCTCCTACCTATGTCGTTGGTGGCAATGTGGACCACGACTTCGGGTTGCTCCCCCTCCCCCTCCAGGACCCGGAAAACACGGTCAGAGACATCACGTACCCTTGCACCTGGGAGGCAACATACCAAACGTGAGTCTCTCTCGTTCCCACAAAACCGCCTGTCTGTGCCCCTAACTATCGAGTCCCCAATTACTACTGCTTTGCTCTTCTTCACCCTTCCCTTCTGGGTAACGGGGACAGGCTCCGTGCCAGAGGCCTGAGCCCCATTACTTACCTCTGGTAAGTCGTCCCCCCCACAAGTATCCAAAACGGTATACTTGTTCTTGAGGGGGACGGCCGCAGGGGGTCCCTGCACTGGCTGCTTCCTCCCAGTCCCCCTCACTGTAACCCATCTATCTGCCATCTTTGAGGTTACTACTTCCCTATAACTCTGATCTATGACCCCCTCTGCCTCCCGAATGATCCTAAGTTCATCCAACTCCAGCTCCAGTTCCCTAACACGGTCTTGGAGGAGCTGGAGATGGGTGCACTTCCTGCAAGTGTAATCGGCAGGGACGTCGATGGCATCCCTCACCTCAAACATGTTGCAGGAGGAACATTGCACTGCCTTCATATGCTTATTCAAATATCTCTTAAATATTGTAACTGATCTTCCATCCACCATTTCCTCTGACAATTCATTCCACACATGAACCACTCTCTGTGTAAAAAAGCTGCCTCTCATAACTTTTTAAAAAATTTTTCTCTCACCTTAAAAATATGCCTCCTTGACTTGAAATCTCCCACCCTCGAGAAAAGACACCAGCCATTCATCTTATACATACCCCTCATTATTTTTTAAATCTCTATAAGGTCACCTCTCAAAGTCCTACAGTCCAGTGAAAAAAGTTGCAGCCTATTCAGCCTGTCCTCATAATTCAAACCCTCCATTCTCAGCAACATTCTGGAAAATCTCTTCTGAACCCTCTCCAGCTTAATGCTATCCTTTTTTAGATTACATTTTTTAGATTACATTACAGTGTGGAAACAGGCCCTTTGGCCCAACAAGTCCACACCTACCACCCATACCCCTACATTTACCCCTTACCTAACACTACGGGCAATTTAGCATGGCCAATTCACCTGACCTGCACATCTTTGGACTGTGGGAGGAAACCCACGCAGACACGGGGAGAATGTGCAAACTCCACACAGTCGGTTGCCTGAGGCGGGAATTGAACCCGCGTCTCTGGCGCTGTGAGGCAACAGTGCTAACCACTATGCCACCGTGCCGCCCAGGCCTTGCCAATCCTTCTTATAACACGGAGACTAGACAGGACACAGTACTCCAGAAGAGGCTTCACCAATGTCCTGTACAACCACAACATAACATTTGTTTGTCTCCACAGTTTGTAAAAGGATGTTTACGTCTCTGTTTCAAAGTTCTGAAAATCCATTGATTAAATAAATAAATCACAAATGGTTTAGATCATTTCTAAAAAGAATTAAAGGAATAAGTACGTACGTCATTTCCTCAAAGACCTTCACCTTTTCACATCCCTCCGGTGGTTCTCGTTTGAACATGTAACTGTTGTTTGGTTTGGGTGACGAAGCATACTTGGGGAGTGGAGAGTTACTCCTACTGTCTGTAAATGCAAAGGAAGACAATATTGAAGATCCTCAAATAGTATAGGAACAAACTGGTCAGGGTATAGATAATCTGAAAATTAAATGCACAATGGGCTTTAGTCCTGGGATTAAGGCTTTATTTTATCAATTTGTTATAGGACAAGATATTATCCAGTCTGAAATCCACTCGAAACTGAGGGACACATGGGTACATAGGAACATGTTGAAGAAACTCAAAATATATACCAAGAATAGTCATTCATCCTGCCACAGAAAGTATAGCAACTGATCACATCTTCTCTGTTTTAATAGATAAAAACATGTTTTAATATAAGAAAAGTGCAGAAATTCAGATAAACATTCCTCAACATGAGAACAGGTCATTAACAGATAATATTAATGCCTGCCAATATCTTTAATGGATATTAACTCCTCTGAAAACATTAACTTTGGATGACCATAATATTTTATTTCCCAAGAAAATTAGACATCAATTTGTTTTTATACTAAACATCTTGCTTCAATCCTTCAACAGCTCAACAGGCTTTACAATGCTTCCTTTAACAATATTCTAGGATTAACTTCAGCACAATGTAACATAATTAATACAAAAAATCAACAATGGAACAAAAAAGAAACCCAGCATGCACAACTAAGACAGCTAAGGTAGCTGAAGCAGTGAACGCACAAGACACCCATATACACAGCAATGGTTTTCAGTCTTTTCTTGACTGCGGAACCTTCACAGGATCTATTCTCAAAGATCTTTCCCAACTGTGTTCTCAGTTGCATGATCCTTAATTACAAATCAACCAACAATGCTTGTCTTCATTCACTGCTATAAGAGCTATATATTCAGGTGATAAATATTTTGCCATGCATGCATCAAGGAGATATTAGATTAGATTAGATTAGATTACTTACAGTGTGGAAACAGGCCCTTCGGCCCAACAGGTCCACACCGACCCGCCGAAGCGCAACCCACCCATACCCCTACATTTACCCCTTACCTAACACTGTGGGCAATTTAGCATGGCCAATCCACCTAACCTGCACATCTTTGGGTTGTGGGAGGAAACCGGAGCACCCGGAGGAAACCCACGCAGACACGGGGAGAATGTGCAAACTCCACACAGTCAGTCGCCTGAGGCGGGAATTGAACCCGGGTCTCTGGCGCTGTGAGGCAGCAGTGCTATCCACTGTGCCACCGTGCCGCCCACAAATATGTTATGAACTTGAGCATGAAAGTGCAACTTGAACCCAGATAATGAAGTATTTACAACATTCTCACATCCAACTGTACAAGTAAATCATTCATTTCTGAAATATGTTCATATATTAGTTTCTCCACAAGTACAGACTAGTTTGGCCACACAGCTTTGTGGCCATATTGTAATTTGCATAACGCTGTACATTTCCCCAATATTGCTGATGTTTTTGGCTTCAATGTCACTTAAATATTTATCAGTGCAATCTTCAACCTCAAAGACCATTTGAAATAAAACAATCTGGATGAACAGTTAGCCTGTTATTAACTGTTATCTTTCTGGATACCACATAAGCTTTCTTTTCAATATTCTCCAAGTCCAGCCAAATATGCAGTTAGATTACTTTCCAGTCCTCTGCACTATACTGTCCCACTTACATGTGCAAGCACGATTTTAATAATCACATTGTGGAGAATGCTGTAGTTTCATCCAGTGCATAATTTTCAACTAAAATTAATGTAAACAAGTAAGCACCACACATTGAAACATCCTAAAAGTCACGTTAACCTACAAATTGACAGCCTCAAATTACAATTTTACTTCTATGATCCAAAATATCATTAATGTTAGTCTCAAAGCTCTTCACTGTGTCTTAAGACCATAAAAGATATATGATTAGAATTATGTCTTTTGGCCTATCAAGTCTGGTCCAATCATGGCTGATGTGTTTTTCAACACCATTTCCTGTTTTCTCCTTGTAAACTTTGAACTTCTAACCAAGTCATACTTTCTTTTATAGTACACCTTTATGACACAAAGAGATATTAGATCAGATGAGTGAAACTTTAGTCAAAGAGACAGGTATGAAATAATGTTGGAAGCGCATGTGCAAGGTAATTTAGAGCTTGGGACAAAGATAACTGAATCCCTAAAAATCATATATCTTTTATGGTCTTAAGACACAGTGAAGAGTTTTGAGACATTTAACTAACATTGAAGTGGCAATTTAAGTGGATGTCATTATTATTTTGGATCATAGAAGTAAAATTGTAATTTGATGCTGTCATTTTGTAAGTCAATGTGACTTTTAGGATGTTTCAATGTGTGGTGCTTAATTGTTTACTTTAATTTTAGTTGAAAATTATGCACTGGATGAAACTACAGCATTCTCCACAACGTGATTATTAAAATCGTGCTTGCACATGTAAGTGGGACAGTGTAATACAGAAGACTGGAAATTATTTAATTATTTATTAGAGCGATAAGGAGGGTCAAGGCTTTGGAGAGGTAGAATCCCTAAAGTGTGGAAGCAGGCCATTGAGGTTACCATTGACCAGTCTGATTCATACAATAGCTACGAGAAGTCAAAGGCTAGGAATTCTGTTGCAAAACACTCAGCAAATAACTCTCACAACTGAGCCAAGACCTTCTCAGCTTCAAATAACCCCTTCAGGGTTCTCACCAAATTTTTCTGGTTTGGAATTTTCAGATTAAAAGAATTACACTGAGTTAAATCTATTTCCTAACTTTTCTAATGTTATACCCCTTTTTAAGAAAGGTGGGAAGAGAGAAAGCAGGAAATTATAGACCAGTTAGTCTGACCTCAGCGGTGGGAAAGATGCTGGAATCTATTATAAAGGATGAAATTACGACACATCTGGATAGTAGTAACAGATAGGTCAGAGTCAGCATGGATTTATGAAGGGGAAATAATGCTTGACTAATCTTCTGGAATTTTGTGAAGATGTAACTCTGAAGATAGCCAAGGGAGATCCAGTAGATGTAGTGTACCTGGACTTTTCAGAAAGCTTTTGATAAAGTCCCACATAGGAGGTTAGTGAGCAAAATTAGGGTGCATGGTATTGGGGGCAAAGTACTAACTTGGATTGAAAGTTGGTTGGCTGATAGGAAACAAAGTAGTGATAAACGGCTCCATTTCGGAATGGCAGGCAGTGACCAGTGGGGTACCGCAGGGATCAGTGCTGGGACCGCAGCTTTTTACAATATATGTTAATGATATAGAAGATGGTATTAGTAATAACATTAGCAAATTTGCTGATGATACTGAGCTGGGTGGCAGGGTGAAATGTGAGGAGGATGTTAGGAGATTACAAGGTGACCTGGACAGGTTAGGTGAGTGGTCAGATGCATGGCAGATGCAGTTTAACATGGATAAATGTATGCTTATCCACTTTGGTGGCAAGAACAGAAAGGCAGATTACTACCTAAATGGAATCAATTTAGGTAAAGGGGCAGTAGAGAGAGATCTGGGTGTTCTTGTATACCAGCCAATGAATGCAAGCATGCAGGTAGTGAAGAAGGCTAATAGCATGCTGGCCTTCATAACAAGAGGGATTGAGTATAGAAGCAAAGAGGTTCTTCTGCAGTTGTACAGGGGCCTGATGAGACCACACCTGGAGTACTGTGTGCAGTTCTGGTCTCCAAATTTGAGGAAAGACATTCTGGCTATTGAGGGAGTGCAGCGTAGGTTCACGAGGTCAACTCCTGGAATGGTAGGACTACCTTACGCTGAAAGACTGGAGCGACTGGGCTTGTATACCCTTGAGTTTAGAAGACTGAGAGGGGATCCGATTGAGACATATAAGATTATTAAAGGATTGGACACTCTGGAGGCAGAAAACATGTTTCCGCTGATGGGTGAGTGTCAAACCAGAGGACACAGCTTAAAAATACAGGGTAGACCATTTAGGACAGAGATGAGGAGAAACTTCTTCACCCAGAGAGTGGTGGTTGTGTGGAATGCTCTGCCCCAGAGGGCAGCAGAGACCCAGTGTCTGGATTCATTTAAGAAAGAGTTGGATAGAGCTCTCAAGGAGAGTGGAATCAAGGGTTATGGAGATAAGGCAGGAACAGGATACTGATTAAGGATGATCAGCCATGATCATATTGAATGGTGATGCAGGCTCAAAGGGCAGAATGGCCTACTCCTGCACCTATTGTCTATTTTCTAATCTAACTCATTTCTCCAGGAGAAACTGTTTCATACATACATTGGTCTTTAACCAGGATGCTTGTGAACTGAAGCAAAAAGCTTTCCAAGCTATGGCTTTTTATTTGTGAAGCAAAGAGCCTGATCCTTTGAAGTGAAAACAAACTAATGCTTTTCAATATTTTTTCTGTCTGTTCATAAAACTCTTTTAGAGGAAACAAATTCCTATTACCACTCTCTGAAATCTCTCATTCCACCAAAACAGTCTCCTGACATACTGACACATTCTGATTAATGACTTGCAGTTGAATGAACTTTTACAAAATTAATTGGTTTATTGTTAGTAATATGAACATATTACATAAACAGATATCTAGTCTGCATCTAACCAACACTAAGGATCATATCACAATTTCACATAATTACTGACACTGCAACCCTGTTACATCCTTGATGTATAAACGTACATGCAAGAATCACTAATGGGGAAAATCAGTTTATGTGAAAACAAACATGCATTGACAGAATGACCAGATTATTTCTACATCAGGGAAGAGGAGGATGAGACAATCATATTGAATATTTTGAAAATAGAGACAGTTTGACCAAAATTAATACCATAAGTTTCAAACTCAATTTTAAAACCATGGGGATATTATGTTCATTTGTTGGTGGCTAATGGATGATGTATTAAACAGTTGATTGAATAAAGGAAGGATATCTGTTGAGCTATATGTTTCGATCCACATGCTTTCTCCTCTCCCAACCTTAGCTCTGTTTATTTTGAATATGGCCAAATAACGTTTTTTAATTCTTGATTAAACACCTAAATTAAACACCTAAATTAAACACCTAACGTAAAATGAAGTACGAAAATGTTATAAAAAGCTAATAAAGTCAGAAATTTGCTGTTGACCCCACAGTTCCCATTAAGTAAACAATAGCAAGCACATCTGAAAAGCATCTTTATCTGCCTTGCTGGCAGGAAGAAATTAATTTTCAATGGAATGTCTTGTGTATGAGTCTTTGTCTTCTGATTCCAACTGCTAAAGCTGCTTTCGGAAGAAGCTGAACTTCCTGAATGCCCATTGGATATGTGGGTTTGAGGTCCACAAAGGATTATGGGACAGAATATGGATAAAGACACTGCAGGCTCCAATAGTGTTTTTTTTTAAAAGGGCAGCTATGATATTTTTAAGTAAGTTTCACTATAACTGTCAAATAATGCATGTGGCTTTGATTTTCATCAATTACTAAAATTCAAAAGAACTCCATTGTCAATTACTGAGAAATTTTTGTGAGAAGATATTTTATGATAGAGATGCAAAACTGAGAAATACTTGAAGAACTGCCTGTAAGACATTGATTAATCATTTCAATATTGCCAGGCTACTCAGTTTTGAAACACTTCTGTATTTGACACGTGGTAGGCCAGGAAAATGTATGCATTGCTCTATTTACCATCACAAGCAAATTTCCCCTTTTGCAAACTTCCATGAAATGTTGATCTTTTGCTGTAGAATGGCACAAATGGAAAGAGATTAACGTGGAACTGTTTCAGAACTGTGCTGCTCCCTCTGATGGTTCTAGTTTCTTTGGCTTAAAAATTAATCTAATGTGGACAGGGTGGGTGATGTCACTTTATTTCATTTTCTACGTATAACTTTCCTACTGTTGTCGGAAACATTTAATTAACAAAACAATTGATTTCCATGCAAAATGAAGTAAAATTATTCCACCAAATACATTGTTTGAAAATCCAAATTCAGTTGCAAAGTTTCTTGAATGCTGGGTGCACGTGAAATGTCTTATTTAATGCAAGGGGCAAGTGTCTTTGTTTTGCAGATTTTTGCAAAACCAGTTTTGACAGTGAGCTTGCGCCCTGCATTGATATTCTTTTTGTGATTCTCTTCACAGTAGGAATAGGACTTGAGAGATTTTAAACCAGAAATTTCCAATGCAATACAATCAACATTGCTTGGCGAGGAATATTCAACATAAATTTTATGTGTTGGTATACAATAAACAAATAAGGAAGGTACAATATTTACATGCAATTAAATGCTGTGGTTTGCATCTGGTTGAGGAAATCCTTTGACTGGATCCTTCTCCCCACAAGGCCTCTTCCCCCAATGAAATATAGCCCTTCCTCCAGGGATGGTCAGTTAATGACTGCTCCAGCTGCCATGCTCAATGCTCTCTCGTTGTTGCTGCAGGTTCCATCGCACACTTCCCTGCTTCAGACATGCCTTCCTGGCAACTAGCATTTCCACATATTGACCATTTCCTAAACAGTTTTGTGATTAGCAGATTTAATTGTGCCACGATGGCTAGAATGTTCACACACACATTATTGGCAGCATACCCCTAACACCAATCTGAGTAAATGGTAAAGGTTGCAATGGTATCTAATATTTGCTCCATAGAACCTTCTTGGCCCCTTTTCTATACTGGTACCTTCCAAGATACCCAGACTGTGAGGTGGATCACCCTTGCATGGGTCTAGGTCAGTCAGATCTCCAGCAGCCAAATGCCTGGTGGATCTTGTTACTTCAGTTTCTGCTTGAGGGTAAGCTCTATTTTCTAAGGGTGGAAGTAGGCAGCACCACACTGGATGCACAACATATTGATCACTCCAGAGCTCCTCTTCACTTTTCAACAACACTTCATTTGAGTCATCGTGTATTGACATTTCAGGTTCTGCAATACTGCTGAGAGCGCTGCTTGCTCTGCGTCATCCACAAGACATCTGGCCTCAAGTAAACTCCATGTGAATCATTTCTGATATTGTGCCCCCTGCCCCACCGCCAGCAGTTCAACAATGCAGGTAGTCACCTGTGTCCAGCCAGTTAATGACTCTTTGGGTTCTGGGTCTCAGATATCCTGTATCTTCTTTCAACACCTCATACTGTTTTGGAGGGATAGCATTTTGCTGATTGGAAGGTCAGCCATGTCAGCCTTATAACGTTTCATGTTTTTTTTCTCAGTCCTCTTGGATGTCATCGCAAATTCCTGGTTTTGCCTTTTGTGTTCTTGGCTCTCCAGTCACTGACCTGGCTATTTCCATGCTGGAGGAGGTAGTTCACAGGAAGGGCTAATTCTCATCCAAAGAAGAGACAGTGTGGAGAGCAAGGTGCTATTACAAGCATAAACCAGCTGCAAAAGGTAATTGAGCCACTTTTGTTTACTCTCAGGACCCAGGTCCACAGATGGTCATGCAGCCATACAATTGAATCTTTCACATTGTCAATTACTCTCTGGACAATGGGGATGGTATGACTCTTGGCAATGTCATAGATTTTGCAAAACTCCTGTAGGATCTTGCCCTTGAAGTTGCTCCCCCGATCACTGTGAATCAAACATGGAACACCAAAATGGGTAAACCAATCACACACTGTAATTAAGGTCATGGGGTGGGAATGACCTGCATGAACTCAGTGAAAATCTCCATGAGTAGAAGAATGTTCTCAGTCCTGTTCTAACTGGGATCAAGGACTGTACAATCCATTGCAACTCCACTTTGAGGTGACCAGAGACTATGCTGGGTTAAAGTCACTTTTCTACCTTGGCCAAGGTCCACTTCTCACAATTGTGCTAGTAGTCATCCTGAACCAGTAACATCATTTCTGGTCAGGGCAGTGGTCTTTTCAATTGCTTCAAGTCCTGCTTACTCATGAACTACTACCAACACTTCAGGCTATCAGGAAGGATCAACTGGTTCACCTCTCCCTCTTTATCATGAACCAGGTAAGTGAGGACACCATCATACTCTTCTTCCAGGCCCTCAACAGTTCAGACTCTCTCATCGGTTGGCAACGGAATGGTGGACATTGGACTTTCCTATAGAGTCTACTGATGCCCGTGTCAATCAGGTGAAGCTGGTTGAGATCCTCATTCGAGATATATTTCAAACACGAACCCACACCTGACTCCACTGGACTCGACCAGATTTGGATCTGCATTGAATCTTAGTCCAAATGTCATGGAGAATTAGGGTCAGCATGCTGCCATTGACCTTTGATAGAGCCTAGCATCAGTAACAGTCCCTTCCAGTTGGGCAGAGGTAGGTTCCCTCCTGTGCTCAGTCTTCTGCCAAAAAAGCATCATTTGCATTACTTTTGCATAAACTGTACTGGATCTGGAATTGAAATGGAATGGATTCGTGGTTCATTGAGTGTCTGATGTTCAAACTTGGCAGATATTTGATAGTAGCTGAGTGAGCTACTGTCTGAAAACACTTCAAAGTTCTGCACTGATCAGAATGTTTTTAAACTTCTGGGACATAACCTAACTCAGAATAGTGGTTCAAGTTTCATACTCGAATAATTCTCCATATTTGTCCTCTTGTTTGGATTGAGGCTCTGACTTGCATAAGTGATAACCGCTCTTTTCTGCATTTGAACCTGTGATGGCTTCATTCCTAGACCGAAGAAACTTAAGTTGGTTTCCAGTATGAAGGAGTGTTAGAAATCAGGTGATGAGAAGAGCTTCTGCTTGAGCATACAAAAGGGATCATCAAATGCTGGGGTCCAAGTCCCGCCTTGTACATTCTTTCCCAACCTCTCCTGCCGCATTCTCCGATTTCCTCAGCAAAACATGGAGTGGGGCAGCTAACATTACATCGCTTTACACAAACCTCGTGTTGTAACCAGTTGGACAAAAGGAACCCATGCAGTTTCCTGTCAGTCCTAGGTTGGGTTCAGTCCTCTACCACATGGATTTTCTCATCATCAGGAGTAAAGACATCCTTGGTAACAAAGTGCCCCAGGTACTGTACTTTTATCTGGAAAACTTGGCACTTCTCTGATCTAACTTAAACTTAAAATGTCAGTATGAGTTTAGATTGTGCTGAATCTTTCAAGGATTTCCCCAAATGTCAAGTGGAAGATGAGTATAGTGTCCAGTTGGATAAGGAAATTAAGGTCATCAAAAGCTTTATTTATTACATGCAATAAGGTGGCAAGGCATTGCAGAGCTCAAACAGTGTTGTCATGTACACATAAAATATCCCCATGCCTGATCAGAATACTGTTTTCCCATGTCTTTTTAAGCAATGGGTCAAATCAAGACTGCAGAAATCCTTCAAACCTTTGGAATGTGTTTTTAATCCTCGATAGAGGCTAAACATCATTGAGTCTTTGTGTTAAGTGCCCAGTAATTTACATATCTTCAGTTTTCTGTCTTTCTTCATCAAGAGAACAATGAAGGACACAAACAGACTTGACAACTCTCGGATGACACCTTACTCTGAAGGCTTCTGCTGGAAGTCCTAGATGTCTTCCCAGTGATAGGATCAAGTGGTAAGGACTTTTTACTGGCTGGTCACATTTAGTCACCTATAGTGCACCAAGTCTCAATATCCAATGTTATTGTTACCTTTACTGAGAATCACTTCATATTTAGTGACAGCAGAATTCATCGATGTCCATCTTTGAAATGAGTTTTGAGGTGTTTCTTCCAATTAGGTCACTGTCTACAACAACAGCATGTTTAAATAAACAGATCTAAGGTATACTCTGTTTCTGTTCTTTGCCTCCGCAGCATCGGGAATGCACATGGGGCCCCTCTGCCTGGTTTGGTCTACAGCTTTGAGTTCCTCCAGTGGTGCCCAAGCCTCCAAATATACTGGAGCAGCTTCCACCTCCCTCATGGACATTGCCAATTTCAACTCCTCTGCTCCACTCAGACATGCACCTTTGAACCTCATCCAACATGATGTGGACTATGGAATCCTGCCAACTACGTAAGAAATGTAACATGAGATTTAATCAGGGATTTCTTTTTAAACAATGACATCAGGTCATTACAAACTTGAAAAGTAGTTAAGGTTAACAAGGGAAGACAAGTTTTTGCACTAAATTAAATTGTGATTTACATCCAGGTGAGGAAACTTTTTGCCTGTCTGACACTTCTCTCCTTGAGGCTTCCCTTCTCCATGGATACCTTTTCCACCCAACAGAGTTCATTCAATGGTTCTCCAGCTGTCCAGCTCAGTGCCCTCCCTCACCATCGCCACCTGCTGCTAGAGATCCTGTTATACTAGCCTGACTTCACAGAAAATAACACTGATTCACCCTAAAACACAGTGCAAAACAAAAAGAGCTCAAAGTTAACAAGGATCAAGAGATTAAAAATACATAATAAAGAAGGTAACATTTTGATTTTCAAGATGAGAAGGAATACATTAGAGAATAAATGGATTTCCACCCTGCAGCAGCTACTTATTCAAATTTCATTGGCAAAATCCAGGGAGCAAATATCAAGGTGCAGGTGGCCAATGTGGAAATGGTAATTTCTTGCATATCATATATCAAAGTTGACTGCAAGTACATGCAGAGCTGTAGGGATGTTGAATCAGTGGTTCCTGGCCCTATCAATAACTCAGGACAAAAGGCAGGAACAGAGAAACAGCTGAATATTTCACAAAAAGTCCATGACTTGGGCTGTGGGACCAACTATGTCAAAAGTATAACATGGGATTTGAACACATAAATAGCCCAAAGATCACAAAACAGGGATCACAAAACACCACTAGAATGCCACACCATACTACTGCTACAATCAATGAAATAATGACCCTTTCAGTTTAGTAGTTCAGTATTCACTTCTTGCTACTCTGATACATGTGCACTTCAAAGTTATATTTTTACAACCTTTCAAAATATGTGCAAGAGAAGGAGCTAATAAGTTATATTTCACGCATTTTTTGAACAATTCTGCTTCTTAACTCAGGTATTGCATCAACAAGATAAAACAGGTTTCATTTTACTACAACAAGCCCTGTTTTGCTTTGATATAATTCTATATCACCAAACGTACTATACAAAGTAACAGTCTCTTACATGTTGGATAAAGTCTTCAGGACAACTTAACTTTTAGTAATAGAAGTAGCACAGGTGTATTTTATGCTGCAAAATAAATCAGTTTATCAATTCAATATAAACAACACAATTTTAGTCCACAATAATATTCAAAGTTTAATTTAAACATTAGGACATATACACTGTTTCTCATCAAATGCTTTTCAATAAATTACATACACAGAATTGTGTATAATTTACATGTTTTATATTGTAATCTCTCTCAGCTGTGAACCTCCCTCAATAAATATACATTTCTACCTGTTAATTCTAGTATTTCTCATACTAGATCAAACTAGTAGTGAATTCAAGACAATTCGAAACATAATTCATAATTTATAAAACAATAAATTATATTTGAAAGATAATGCTGAAGTTTTTGCTAGCTTACACACTGAATATGGATCAAACTACAAAACAGCTGAATGAATATAAATATTTACACTTACTTATGTCAATTCAAATTAAAAGTCATTTATGTACAATAAAATAAGAAAAGACACCCATAAATATAGCTGGATTTTGTGTTATCAGGAGGTTCAAGGGGTAAAGTCTTCTCAGGTATTTAACCGCTACAGCTAGGAATTTAGCACAACATGCACATCCTTCTCTGGATAAATGCTGTAACAGTAACATAACTAAAGCTTAATGGATGCACAACCAATAATATAGAGTTCCACTGGTTCTGCAACCAACTACCAAAAGACAAATGCACATCTGATGCAGTTTGGTATGCACTTTGACCAATTCTCAGAATATATGATATACATTCTGCTGCTTTCTCCTCCATTTTAGAATTAATTCCCAGATATCCCATTTTCATCCAAATACTTGCAGATTTAAAACAGTTCAATTTGATGTTTGTATAAGGCCAACTTTAAATCTTTATTTTAATCTTTATTCTAATTGGATTCATTATTAAACAAAACTAATGCCAGAATAATGCACAAATAAGTGAATAATAGTTTTCATCTCCCATATAATATTCTATCCATGGGACTGGAATTTCTTAAATTACTGTGGAACAGAAGTTTTGCTTTTTGTTAACAGCTGAGCAAATATATTTATGCACCACACCAACAGGGGTCAAAGCATTGTACCTAATTAAACTTTAAAATTAATGATTGTAGCTAAATTTCAAAGCTAAGGATAACTTCTATGTTAAAGTATAAGTACTAAGATTATTGCCACTTTGAGGATTCCTTAGAAGTGATGTAGAAATTGCAACTCTATCCACATATCTTTACAAACTGGAACTACTAAAATGCCACTTGTTGCAATATCACCCACAAAAAATGCCAGTGGTATTCTTGATACTGCCACAGGTCATTTGTGGCCTTGCCCCTACAGTAGCTACCTCAGTCATTTATTGCTTCAAGGGGACAAGATTCCATTCTTGGCCAACCGTTCATTACTGTAACACAAATAATTCATTCGGACCTTATTGCTTCCCCAATTTAATTTTCAGGGAGCCCTTTAAACGCTTTTAATGGCAGCCACAGGTGGCTGATACACAACTCCCGGTATTTTGCCAGTTGTTGGAACAGAAGTTGATCAATTTTCTATTACCCCAAAAGGGCCAGGTAGAAAAAAAACATCATCTTAGTACCTGAAGCACAAAAATAGAATTTAACTGAGGTTTGAACTTGGAAATGGTTCCAATGTCCTGGCTGTAGCCTTGAAGGTTCACAAGTATCATTGGTCACTTTGGGGATCAACTTGAAAATCTCTTAGGATTCTATTCACAGCCTGTCCAGCCAATTGTTGGATGCTGCTCATCCAATGTTCAGTCTTGTTCCCTCAATGTTTCTCTAGACCTCTAAGAGGTTTCAGCATATAATCAGGAATTACCATTAATCTAATTTCTATACAGTAAATGGTTTGATTACAAAAAACAGAACTACCTGTCATGTCATCTCTCTTTCCATTTTGTGGAAGTGCAGTACTGCACTCACCAACCTATACAATAGAAAGTAAGAGCTCATCACATCATAAAATGTAGACACAGCTATCTGCCAGTTTTGTGTGAAGGGTAGGCTGCAACATTCCAAATAGTACATCTCAAGTATCACATTTGTCAGAACACTAAGACGAGAAGAAATTACTTCACCCAGAACGTGGTGAATCTGTTCAATTTTCTGCCACAGAAAATGGTTGAGGGCAAAGGATTGAAGGTTTTCAAGAAGGTGTTAGATACAAGTCTTAGTGCTAAAGGGATGAAAGGGTATGGGGAAGAAAACGAGAACAGAGCATGGAGGCAGATGATCAGCCACAATCATATTGAATGGCAGAGCAAGCTTGACGGTTGGAAAGGCCTGCCAGCGGTTTTCATTTTTTATGTTTCTATGATAACAGTAGTTCAACTGTGTTCATGAGAAATGTTACACTGGTGTACAACAGATTCTGAATAAAATTCCATCACCACCAATGTCCAATCACACCCATACAGATAGTGAATTTTAAAAATCATAACAAAACTAAGATATATTGAAATATTTTGAAAGTCTAGAATAGGAAAATGAAACATGCAGTTATCCTGTACTGAATTCCACAAGACAACAGCAACTCATAACATTTTGATCTCTAGTTGTATTTGTGTCTATTACACTCCTTAAGCTGCAATCTTCAACAGCAAGAGTGCAGTTAAAATTTGCCAAACGTAAAAAGCATTGAGATGAGATTTAATGCTAGCCATGACTGGGACAGCAATAGGAGGAAGATGAAATTCATGATGTTCTAAAGGGATTTGATAATGAGGTCAGCTATTGCTGATATCAGACTATTCAGAAAAGAGTTTAGGGTAGTTACTGGCAGGGAAAGGGAACAAGGAAACTGTAATATTATAGGAGTTGAATAATCTATCCTGATATATTGTGTTTCATATTTGTTTTATATTTCTGTTAATGATTTTAATGAGTAATTATTTCAGTCATGTGATAATGTGATGAACCTCAATGGCGTCGGTAACTGCGTGACTAGTAAGAGTCAAATAGAATTGTCTCGGATTATGGCATTAGCTGTATACCCTCCTCATCAGAACACTGTTGTGCAATTGCTCTGAGATTATTCTTTGTGAATTATTTAGCATGCATCAACAATTTGGCATCAGATTCTAAGTGGATATTCTTGGTGATTGCACTAACCAGAGAAAGCACAAAGAAAACCAGATCATTAGCTTTCTTCTTTTTAAGATATGAGGAATGTGAGAGGTTTTAGGGAAAGGGCAGGAAAGTGGACATGAGGAATGTTGGATCAACCAAGATTCTGTTGAATATTGGAGCAAGCTCAAGGGGCTGAACAGCCTATTCCTGTCTATATTTTTTAAATGGTCTTCAATCTTGCTATGATGGAATGTTGTATATCATTGTTCCATAGTACATATTTGTTCTTCTACATGGCCATGTAGATTTGTTTTTTTTTAAACAAAATGAGAATGATTTCCATATTTGGAGGCCTAGTGATGTTTCATTTGGGTGCACAGCATTGCCAGAGAGGTCAGGACAGAACATCTTCTTGAGAAGGGGGCCCTGAACAAAGTCGCCAGAAGATGGTGGGAGGGGGAGGCCAGGAAACATTGTGTTAGCTTTATTCATACGGCTAAATGAGCTGATGGCAGAATATTCATCTTCGATGATTACGTCCAATGGCTTTGTCTGTCACTGAAAGCAATGTTTGTAAGTATGCAAAATGTAAGCATTCTGCAGTTTTTTTTGTAAATGCTGGATTTGCCAAGAGTATTACTGTGTCCTCACGGATGTGACAGAAGAGTAAATGATGCGCCTGCACAAAGGCTGCAAAATAGCTGCCAACTTGGAGCCAGGCTCCTTTATACTCCTCAAAAGTCACAGGAGATTGACAGGTCAGCCAAAGCACCCAGAATGTGTGTCCACTTGGTGCTTTCATGTTATTCCATTGAGTCCCATTGAAAAGTCCTGTCTAGCAGAACTCAGTGACATTGCCATCCGGTGAACTGACAAATTTGTTTTAATTTTCATCCTGGCATGGTACCAACCCATATATGCCAACTGCTTATCCCCACTCAATACAATCCTTTCAAGAAATGTGCAGTGCCAGTATATTAGCTGATGGTCGAGTGTGTCAGGAACAAATGACAGGACCTCTTCATTACTGCTGTGTTGTTGCTCTCTCTCATCCTCACTGTCCAGGGACTGCTATGATTGGGCCAGAATCAGGAAGTCACAAGGTTGGTGAGAAAATGGCAGGGTGGCAGGCTGGGGTGGGAAGCAAGAGGTCCATGCTAACACTGTCAGCAGTTGGTCCATCATGCCAAATAACAGGATGAGGGAGAAGTGGCATATTACAGGAACACACTATCATCCTCAGTGCTTGGAATGATGCTGGATACTACAGGCTCTATCGCAGTCGACTCCAGGATGCTGAGATTCATCACCTGTGTAGTGTTCAGGGGATGCAGGTGTCCTTTCCACCTGCTGGTTTTGCTCTTCTCCCTCTTGTTGTATTCCAACTTGTGCTGCAAGAGAGAAGACAGAATTTCAATGATCATGTAGTGTCGTGTTTAGTCTCTGCAATAGCAGAATAGCTGGCGATATGTGATGGCAGTGAAAGGTGTCTGTGAGGCTGGCAGCATTGGTAAATATGTGAGAGTAATGTGGAGTGTGAGATTGTTAGCAGTGGTCAGTGCCAGGGAGTATTGCTGGGGATGTGGCTTAATGTTTTGTGAGAGGTTAAAGTTGTGGTGGGCAGTAACATGTTCACTTGCAGTCACTGACCTTGACCACTCACGACTTCACTGGACTTCTTGTGGCAATGCTGCCAAGTCTAAATGCTGGAAATTGACCTCCCCGATTATTTGTTTCCACTCCATGGAACCATGCAGTCTGCTCCTGTTCAATGCCATCACTAATGCGACCAGTGTTGCATTCATTATCCTGGGACTTTTCCTCTGCCCTGGTGTTCCATTTACAAGTTGTAAATTTCAGCAATATCATTCAGTCCAACATTCCTTTTAAAAGGGGACATATTGGTTTTAAACAGGCAAGTCTGGTTGCATCATATACTCTCAGCACAATGTTATTTGGCTTCCTTCTGAACATAGAGGGAGGCTACATCATGAAGCATAAGGCAGCCATGAGAAATCCACTCAAACTACAATCATAGCAGCAAGCTCGGAGCACCAAATTTTCACCAATGAACAGGTACGAGCAAACTGCAAATCATGACCTCTGTGCCCAAAAAAAAACAAATTTTAATCGCAAAAGAATGAATTTAGAATTCAGTGTTTGTAAAAATAAAGAGCTCATTGTGGGCAGGTTGATTGCTGATGGTACAAGCAAACTGAAGATTACATTACTTTAAATACAACTTGTATTTTTCTGGCACCTTGATGGGACCGTGACAGAGTAAACACTGGACAAAAGGCTAGCAGTGTATGTTGGAGAGTGGGAGGAAATTACAAGGATAGGGAGAGGCAAGGCTTTGGACATGTTGATCATGAAGATGAGTATTTTAAAATAGAGGCCTCCAGCACTTGAAACTATTGTAAAGCAGCAAGCACACAAGTGATGGAGTAAGTTTCAGGCAGAAAATCTGAACAAACTCAAGCTCAGGAGGGAGGAAGTTGAGGATAGCATTGAAATGAGTGGTGCTGGAAAAGCACAGCAGCTCAGGCAGCATCCGAGCAGCAGGAAAATCGACGTTTCAGGCAGGAGCCCTTTATCAGGAAATAATCAAGTCTGGGCAGAAATTCTTCTATGCTCGTGTCTATTTAAATTATTGACATTATACTGTAACTGATTAAAGTTTATCAAATTAATTAATATGGCACTGTCATTTACAAAATCTCTTGATTGTTGTGTTCCTATTCTAAGTTAATAGCATGTATATGAGCCACATATTGGCACAGCATTAGAAACTGATAACACACCAAATAGAATCGGTCTACACACTAAGCTATTAAGTGTTAGGACATGAGTTGTTTACCAACATTCCTAAACATTCTGATCCTCATCATCATTGAAGGCAAATCGCAAAGAATTACACAGAGAAGCTCGAATGTAGTCTGATATAGAGAGAAACATGATTGAATACCTTATCTTAGAGGCAGTTTGGGGGTGGTGGTTTAGGGGAGCAGAAAGGGAGAAGAGTGGAAACAAATTAAAAGGGACAGTGTGTCAGCCAGGACTGATCTCTTACACTTTGTGGTACTCAGCTCAGGAGTAGCATTGGCAGGCGCTTTGGTGAGAGAAAAACAAACATTTCAGTTTTAGTTACTGCAACAAGTCATTACTAAAGAAAAGGAATGACAAATGTTTATTTTAAGCCAGTTTCCTTGACAGACATACTTTGCACTTAAAAGTTCAATTGCTCTCCACCCGTTAAATTTTAAATCACATTCAGAACATAGCTCAAAATATTACAATCCTACTTGATCTATTTAATAATCTGTTTCTGTCCAAATAGTATTGCTTGATATTTTTTCCTAATTTGTTTTAAAGGAAAACAAATTCTTATGATTTGTTTTATGTTGTATTCAACATCATTTCTTGCCATGAACTTTGTACCATAAAAAAACGACACAGCATCATACAAAACATCTTTACAGTGGTCAACTTTACATTACAAAGGAGCAGCCCAATTGAATAAGTACTATAATCTTGTTATTTTCTTTCATTGTTTGAAATCATCTGCTAATATTTAAGCTGATTTGTAAATTTGGTCAGTCTTGAACTGATAAATATTCAATATTACTTTCTGATAAAAGTCATTACTATGTCACTCATAATGACTATAACTCTGTAAACAGGTTTATTCTGATCATATTTATGGATGCTGAATCAATCACATTTTCGAAAATACTGATCTAGTTGATCAGTATCACATGAGACAGAAAATCTTTCCTTGACAAGATGGGAAAGTTAGTTTGTCCATCAATCCACCCAAGGTAAATAGTTTAATCAAAAACATTTTCAAATGTAATGAAATGCTGCAGTTTGCAATTTGTTGTAAAAATGATCAAATTAGTGAGGAAAGTTACTTATATAACTATTAATTGTGAATTAATACTGCAGGGATGGTGGGTAGAAAGGGAAATTGATAATAGAAGAAAGATATTTTCCATATTAAAAGGTACCCTAGAAACCTCATAACAGACAGCAAAGTTTTCCCCAAAGACACACATCAGTTAGAAACCCTTGTCACATTTTTGAAGTTAAAACTTGGATATGTTGCCCATGTGAAATTCTCTTTACATGTGAAATGTACATTTAAAATACCATGGTTTGTTTTTATTCTAAGGTCATAAAAAAACTTACATGTGAGTCTCATGTGTTACATATGTTGGCATTTATCAGATGAAAACACAGACCAAGAGAGCCATCAAACCACCTCCATTATTCATGACGTAACTTGGTATCTACTAATATCACTATCTCCAGGAAAGGCAAAGGAATTTGTAAAATTTGAGGGAAATTCTTTTATGGCTCAATTGAACGCCACATGACTCATGTCAGTGACTTGTCAAAAGCAAAACTAATTACTTATTTTTTTCAGCACAGGTGTTAAGATGGATTATAACTTTCAATCTAAAATGGAAAAACTGCATCCTGCATAATTCAAAACCCTTGAGGGAAAGAAAGATGGATTACTCCCTGGATAGCATGGCCAATTCACTTAACCTGCATATCGTTGGATTGTGAGAGGAAACCCACATAGACACTGGAAGAATGTCTGTGTGGAGTTTGCGCAGTCACAGTGGAATTTAACCTGGGTATCTGGTGCAGTGAGGCAGGAGCACTAATCATTGAGCCACTGCACCGCCACTTTGTGGGATTGTACTACAGGTCTCCCAACAGCCAATTGGTGATAGAGGAACAGATGTTTGGGCAGATTATAGAAAAATGTAAAAACAACATAGTTGTTGTGGTGGATGATTTTTAACTTCCACTGTTCTGACTGGGACTCACCTAGTGCCAGGGGCTTGGATGCGAGAAGAATTTGTTAGATGTTTTTGAAACAATATGTAAATAGCCTAACGAGGGAATGAGTCATACTAGACCTGGTGTTGGGGAATTAGCCCAACCAGGTTACTGAAGTTACAGTGGGGAGCATTTTGGGAACAGTGATCATAATTCTGTAAGCTTTTAAGTTACTTATGGCTAAGGATAAGAGTAGCTTTCAGATGAAAGTACTAAATTGGGGTAAGGATAAATACTCCAATATGAGATAGGAACTGGGGAATGTTGATGGGGGAGTGGGTAACTGTTTGAGGATAAATCCTCACCTGGCATGTGGAAATATTTTAAATGCCTGTTGATTAGAACTAGCTTGTTGCTGTGAAACTGAAGGATGGTAAGATTTGGGTACCTTAGATGACAAGAGAAATTGAGGGTATGATATTCTGGGTATGTCAATATAAAAAGGTGTTGAGTATTTTAAAATGCTTCAAGGTAGACATGCCCCCAGGACCTGATGGGATCTAGCCAGAACAGTGAGGAAGGCAGATGAGGAAATTGCAGGGGCCTTGTATGAAATCTTTGTATGCTTTTCAATCACAGGAGAGGTCCCAGAGAACTGAAGAATTGTTCATTTAATAAAGACAACAGAGGTAATCCAGAAAATTACAAGCTGGTGAACCTTACATCAGTTGTAGGGAAATTATTGGGGAAGATTCTTAAGGATAAAATTGAATCACGTTTGGAAAAATGTGGACTTATCGGCAGCATGGCTTTGTGTGGGGAAGGTTGTGTCTCAAACTTGATTGAGCTTTTTCAGGAAGTGACAAAGATGATTGATGAGGACAGGGGGATAGATGTTGTTTGTATGAACTTTAGCAAGGCCTTTGACAAGGTCCCTCATGGCAGGCTGATACAAAAGGTGAGCTCTCATGGGATCTGTGGTGAGCCAGTAGTGGTGGAAGGGTGTTTTTCAGATTGGAGATCTGTGATCGGTGGTGTTCCACAGGGATCAGGGCGAGGACCCCTGTTGTTCTAATACATATATAATTGACTTGGAGGAGAATATAGGTGGCCTGATTAGTAAGTTTGCAGATGGCACAAAGATTGGGGAAGCTGCAAATAGTGAAGAAGATTGTCAGAGGATACAGGAGGTTATAGATAGACTTGAGGTGTTGGCAGAGAAATGGCAGGTGGAGCTTAATCCTGACAAATGCAAGGTGATGCATTTAATACTGGAGGAAAATATATAGTAAATGGCAGAACACTTAGTAGAATTAACATACAGAGGGATCTGGAGTCCACAGTAACCTGCAAGTGGCAACAAAGTGAATAAAGATGGTCAGGAAGCACATAGCAAGCTTGACATCATTGGTCAGGGCACCAAGTATAAAAATTGGAAAGTCATGTTGCAGCTGTATTAAACTGTTATAGCTCTCATTGCCATACTACCAGAAGCATATGAAGACTTTGGAGACGTTCAGGAATGGTTTACCAGGACGTTGTCTGGTTTGGAGAGTATTAGCTGAGAAGAAATTGGAAAAAGGATGGGGAGGGCACGACCAGATAGAATTTTACAAAATTATGAGAGGCATGGATAGAATGGATAGTCAAAGCTTTTTCCCCCCAGGGTAGAAATGTCAATTACTAGGGGATACAGGTTTAAGGTAAAAGGGAGTAAGTTTAAAGGAGATGTGAGAGGCACATTCTTTACACAGAGTAGTAAGTGCCTGGAATGTGCTGTCAGAGGAGGTGGTGGAGACAGGTACAGTAACATTGGGGCATCTTGACAGGTATTTGAATAGGGAATAGGAGGAATATAGACCACATAGAGACCAAAGGTTTTTAGTTCAGAAAGGCATCATGTGTCGTTGCAGTCTTGGTGTGCTGAAGGACCTGTTCCTGTGCTGTACTGTTCTTTGTTTTTTAAAGGCATGGATGTTATGCCTCAGTTATATAAGGCACTGATGAGACTACACCTGGAGTACAGTGTACAGTATTGTCACCTTATTAAAGGAAGAATCTCAAATGCATTGGAGACAGTTCCAAGAGGATTTACAAGACTAATATCTGGAATGGGCAAATTACCTTATGAGGAAAGGTTTGACAGACTCGTCCTGCACCTTCAGAACTTTAGTAAAAGTAAGAAGTGACTTAACTGAGCCACAAAGTTCTGCACGTTCTTAACAAGGTAGATATGGGAGAATCTAGAACTAGGGGTTACTGTTTTAAAGTTGGGTTTCCCATACAAAACAGAGGTGAGGCCACAAAAATTTGTTTGCAAGGGTTGTGCGTCTTTCTGTAGTCTCTCCTTGAAAGGTGGTGGAAAAAGAGTATTTGAACAGTTCTAAGGCAAAATCAAGGACTTGAAAGGTTATCAGGAATAGGTGAGAATGCTGATTTACAATTATAATTAGATCAGCTGTTACCTACTGAAGGTGGAGCGGGCTTGAGGGGCTGAAAGGCTTACTCTTCCTCCTGATTCATATGTTTGTAGTTCAGAAATAAAATGTTTTCAGCTCAGTTCAGAGGACATGGTGAATGTAGAAGCTAATTTAGTTTGCTTACAAGAAGTCACTCAGGAAATCAATGATCTCAGTAGAAGGGCTTACTGTGTGAAACTTCCAACTAATAGGGTTCAGTCAGAAATCTGCAGGTTATTAGAACTGAGAAAGTTTAGCCACTCAGATCTTTAGAAAAAAATCATATTGGCTTGTTTGAAATTGACTCATAAAATAATCCAAGGCCAAGAAAGTCAAGTAAGTGGAAACCTAAATATTTAAGACATTTATTTGTTTCCTCTGGACTTGAGTCTGTGTGCCACATCGTATCAGAGAACAGGTTGAAACTTTTTTTACATCATACTAGTGGTTTTTGATATTTAGATAGCTTTTTTCCATTTCTTCTTTTGTGTAATAAACTTGTTTTGTTGTTAAAGCAAGTCTGAGTTTTGTCACATCTTTTAGTGATTAATAATCACATCAACTGAGTAAAGAAAATACCTAACAGGTTTCTTTTCATTCTGGGAAATGACCTGCCCAGTAGTACAATCAGCTGGGATCATATTACATGCAATATGAGCCTGGTGAGAAAAGGCTGGTACAGAGTTAGATAAATTGGTGACTGTTGGAGTGTGAGGTAACAAAGAGAAGATGGTGGCAATTAGCTCTATGGAGCACAGCAGATCACTGACCTTCTTCTGGCACTACTGAGTATCCTGCTTCGCCCAGGACACAGCACTGACACAGGCTGAAATTTGGGTACAGACTGGTTTGGCCATCTGCAGATTGGTTTGGCCATCTCCACCACTCCATCGACCAACACATCCAGGCCACTATTCACAAAGCAGGAAGCAAGCTTTCCTTTCTTCTGACCATATCTTTGATGATAACAGGCAAGCGCCACAATGTGAGGGCAAATTCCTGGATTGCAACTGGACATAATGGCTGGAAATGCTGGCAGTGACATGTACCTTTGTATCTCTAGTTGTGTAATTCCCAGAAACTGGTGCCCAAGAGTCCAACTGCATAATGTATGAAATGAAAGAGGGAAGGTTGCATGAGAAAAGTGGCTCCAAATCATGGCAAACTGAGAGCCATAAATCTCACTCAACAAAACACAAACTGGATATGGAAAAATTCCACCCACAGTTTCAGCTCAATGACCATTCATCAGATTATGATTGGCTGCGCATTTCACCATTTTCTGCCTCTATTTCAGCAATCCATGTCACTCCAACTCCATTTTAAATAAACGATGGACCTTAGTTCAAATGTGTTCATGAGGTTAATTCTGCAGGAGTTCATCAGGAGAATGTCCTAGACCCCCCAACCATCTTCAGCTGCTTCATCCTAATTATAAAGTCAGAAGTAGGAGTGTACAGTGTACAGCACCATTCACAACTTCTCAGGTACTGAAGCAATCCATTTGTAAATGCAACAAGACTTGGACAATGTCCAGGTTTGCTCTGACAAGTGGCAAGTTACAGCTGCACCACAGAACTGCTGGGCTATGACCATCTTTATGAAAGCATTATGTTATGACATTCAATGGCATAACCATCACTGAATTTCCCACTATCAATATCCTAGGGATTACAACTGACCAGAAATTGAACTGAACTAGCCACATAAATACTATGGATACAAGAACAGATAGGAATACTGTAGTATATAATTCACCTCCTTATTCCACAAGGTCTGACCACCATCTGCAAGGCAAAAGACAGGAGTGTGATGGAATACTCTCCACTTGCCTGGACGAATGCAGCACCAACAAAACTCCAGACGTTTGAAATCATTCAGATCAAGGTAGGCTATTTAATTGACACCACATTTGTATGCTCTCTCTCTCCACGATGCTCAGAAGCAGCAGTGGATATAATTTGAAAGATGCTTTGTAGTAATTCATCAGCCTCTTTAGAACCTTCTAAACCCACAAGCACTACCATCTAGAAGGAGAAAGGCAGCAGATACATGGCAAAATCACTGCCTGCACCTTCTCCTCCAAGCCACTCATATTCCACTTGGAATATTATATTTCCATTCCTTTAGTGTCACTGACTAAATTCCTGGAATTTCCAACCCTTCCCCCCGTGCCCCCCACCAATGGCATTGTGGGGATCCCTAATCCAAATGGATTGCAGCGGTTGAAGAAAACAACTCATTGCTATGTTCTCAAGGCATTAGCATTAAAAACAGCCCAGCCATTAATGGATAAAATAAAATTAAACTCTCTAACTTCTAATTTCATTCAAACTTGTGGGTTTTATACTTGCACTCCGTGACTGCATATTTTTTCTTAAGTTACATTACTTTTTATAGTGTGAACAATATGTAACAAAAGAAGATAAGCAGAATGAAGCTTCAATACTCTTCAACAGTGCGAGCAGAGATGGTGCAATTACAAGAATGTCACTTCCATAGAGGTCTACAAAGACAGCTGCAAGCATTACAGTAGAAATGCAAAGTTTCAGCTGTGACTAATGTTGTCCTTTAGAGCAGATTTTTTTTTGAATTCTGAGAACTACTCTGCACTAACAAGGAATTGAACCAGGCTTTTATGAAAGGTATTATTCCCCTATTCTCAAAATAGGGCTTTTGCGAAACAAAGGACACATGATCAGGTCAACTGCAGTGATGCAGAACCATTTTACGCAAACCCTGGAAACTCAAACAGCAGAGGAAATACGACAGAATATAAATAAATAAATAAATAAATAAATCTCACTAGAGTATTCAAAGAAAATTGCAAGCCACGGATATGACTAAAAATTTGAAGAATATGCTTTAAATTTACATTTTTCAATTTTCTTCAGATATGCTAGTTCAAAGGTCTGAAATTCCCTTCTTAACAGTACTGCAGCAGTTCAACAAGACAGTTCACCATTTTCTCAATGGCAGAATAGGAGCAACAAATGCTGACTTTGCCTGTGACATACACATCTCACAAAATAATAAATGAAAAATAATTTATGGCAAGCTCTGTAGCAAAGCAATGTAACACACAAAGAGAGATCAAATTGGGTACTTATAGATCAGTCAGGCTACCTTCATTAGTATCCAAATTGAACAAAGTGATCAGAGAGATAGACAATATGGATTTATTAAAAGCTGTTCAAGTTTGATCATTTGACAGACACTTTTGAAGAACATTTTTAATATAGACAAAAGGAATACAATACATATTAGGGAAATAAAGTTTCAGAGGGTGATCAATAAAATGCACCATAGGAGGCAATTTACAATGATTGCATGTATGCTGCAAGCGGGCATCAGAGCCGCCCCGCATTTGCCACGGGACTATGCCTACATCAGTAAAACTATAGGAATTCATTTTGTGTTTTAAATGGCAGCCACAGCTTAAACCCACAGAACTCAGCAGCTGCCGGTCCGCCCACGTGACCGGGAGATGGGAGCCAGAGGACAGATCAAATCCACACTAGGCCAGACACTAACCATGACTCATAGACCGAAACTCCGGAGCTAATTAATATGGAAACCCATCTCCTAATCAAATCAAGAGACTGACTGAAACACACCCATATTCATCAATACAGAACCATCCTGACACAAAGGACAGGTATCCACCAGACAGGAACGAACAGACTAATACACACCAGCACCCCAAGGGAACAAAGGGGGATGCTAGCCCCCAGCCACAGAGAGAGACAAGCAGATAGTACCCGGACCCGTTTACATAATCCAATTAGCACCCTATTGTGTGTACACTGCAACTCTCCTGAGACAGCAAGAAACCCACCATTTGCACCTACTCCAGCGATGATGGGGAACTATCATCCCATTCATACTCAAAATCCTCACGTCCTGACAAAGAAAGGTATATAATGTGTAGCAGCGGGCGGGAACAGCAGAACAGCCGAGAATCGGACCTCGGTTGGTCTCCGCTGGTGTTACTGCATAAATAAACGTTACCGATTGTTGAACCGCACTCTGGGCTCGGACTGATATCATTTCATCTGCGCTAACAATGCAAACAAACATAGCAACTGTGATACAAACGTAAGACAGAAAAAAGGATTACAGTTAAACCTTTGTTAATCAAGCTTGTGTGGAAGCAGGCTTGGAAGTGATATTTTATGATTTGTGTTTTTACAGTTGTTCTTGCTGCACACAGGTGATATGCATGTATGCATGTGGAATACAACATCACCATTTAGTCAAAATACAAGGATAGAGATTTTTTATCAAATATCAAGAAAGAATGTCAGAAAATCAGAGCAGAACAGATTAGCAAATAGAGGAATGCAATTAAATCCACAAAGTATAGAATGATATATTTTAGATGGAATAATAACTAGATTGAATAGTTAATCTAAGGAAAAGAAATATGAGTCCCATAATTCTCTGAAAACATAAGTGTAGTTAAATCCATAAAATAAATCAAAAGCTTTTGGGTTTTACAAACAGTAAAATAGTATATTGTACATGTATTAAATACTATAAAAATAATCTAAAACTCATTGAAAATGTTATCTATGGGTAATTATTTTAAGTATAAATTCACTCAGATCACACTAGGAATACGAAAGTGTAGCAATAGAGAGAGAGAGATAAGATATTGGGACAATTTCATCTGGAACAGCAAGGGTAAAGAGGGGATTTGATAAAATACTCTGAAGATCTTTGGAAGCATGAGTAGAGAAGGATTGTACCTCACAGTTGAAGCATCAATGACAAAGGACTATCATGATAAAAAGAGTGAGGAAAGAAGGTTGAACAAAATGTCTTAACAAAGTGAGACAAAGTATGGAAAGCTTCATTACATGGTATATCTGAGCCACCAACCACCACACGTTAGTTTAAAAGTGGACCAACATTTGTGGAAAAGAATATAAATCACAATGGGGAAGAGAAAGATAATGAAATTGCTTCAAAATTGCTCAAGCACAAAGCAAAGTGCCCACTGATCTCCTTCTGCTTTGAAAATTATGGTCCCCATAAATTAGACTTAGAAAACTTCAGTAAAATCCCACATCCAAGATCCCTGTATAATTTTGATGGATTTACTAGCCTAATTACTTTGAAGGTGGACAAGAAATTGATTAAAATAGAGTCAGTATTCACTAGAACTTACTAGCTGAAGGGATATCAACACAAAATCTGAGGCCACCACAGTAGAGGTGTAGACAGCTCTAATAATCATAAATAATAGAACTACAATTTATGTTCACTTGGCACATTACAGTACACAATACGACACCGATATTAGGGTAGATAACAAAAAACTTGGATAAACTTTAGGTTTTATAGAATTGTTTTAAAAGGATGTGAGTGAGTGAGAAAGGCAAAGAGATTTAGGAAGGGAATTCCAGGATGTAAATGAGTTCTGGTCATGGAACACAAAGGAAACATCAAAGTACAAATGACACAAAGGAACCACAAGACTTATCCCTAGTCCACAAAATGAAGATACCAGTAAAACTTTGATAAATAAGAAATTGCAGAATATCCAAAATATGCATGCATAAAACTAAGTGGGGGGTTTTGCAATTACGCATGGATGTTCAAAAAGCACTTCTAAACACAATGAATTGTTTCCTAGTTAGGACTTAACAGATACAATGGAGCTATTCAAGAGATAGGTAAATATTTGATGGGTAACCAAACATATCCATAGAACAATGAGCTAAAGGAGAAAAATAATAGCCTCTCCATCATCTTTAGTGTATGCCTGTCTGAAGTAGTTTTCTAATATATTTCTGGCAAATATTAACAGTGCATGAAAAATATATTCAAAATAAACATCATGAAGTTTGAAAGCTGCCTGAAATAGTCCAAAAAAGGCAGGTTAAGCAATAATTTACTTCAGCGCAACGTGCAAAGAAATGCTTGAAAGGATAGGTTAAAAAAAGTATGAAAGACTAACGAGAAGTATAAGAGAATTAACATGCAAATCATTATAAGTAAAAATCCAGGGTCAGGCAACATTAAGTGGGCGGCACGGTGGCACAGTGGTTAGCACTGCTGCCTCACAGTGCCAGAGATCCGGGTTCAATTCCCACATCAGGCGACTGACTGTGTGGAGTTTGCACATTCTGCCAGTGGGTTTCCTCCGGGTGCTCCGGTTTCCTCCCACAGTCCAAAAATGTGCAGGTCAGGTGGATTGGCCATGCTCAATTGCCCGTAGTTTTAGGTGAAGGGATAAAGGTAGGGAATGGGCCTGGGTGGGTGGCGGGTCGGTGTGCACTTGTTGGGCCGAAGGGCCTGTTTCCGCACTGTAAGTAATCTAATTAGAACAAAAGGGTATTCTTGCTGTCTCATATTTGGATTAGTTAAATTTTGCATTTTAATTTTTCAGCAGAGATAGAAGAAAAAGGAATGGCAATAATTAAAGGTATATTTAAAGCCATAAAAAAGCATTTGATTAAGTCGAGTCAGAAATAATGCGGAAATATGCTACAAACCACTGATAATTCAAAATAAATACAGGAAGTTTGCAGGTAATTTTGAAATGTTTTTAGCAGCAACAGACTTGAACTATCCTATGTAGAAAAAGACAAAATGTTAATGATATCTAGAAATTTGTTTTTAATTCACTCATGGGATGTGAGTGGTCACTGGCTAAGCTGTCTTCTTGAACCTCTGCAGTACATGTGCTGCAAGTTGACCCACAATATCCTTAGAGAGGATTTTGACACAGTGACAGTGAAGGAACTGCGGTATATTTCCAAGTCAGGAAGGTGAGGGGAACTACACAGCAGTAGTCATGTGTTTGGAAGGTGCTGTCTAAGGATTTTTGGTGAATTTCTGCAGTACATCTTGTGGATAGTACACACTGCGATCAAAGATTGTTTCTGTAAGTACCTGTATGTAGTATGTTGTATGTCCAACAAAGAAGGATGAATAGTTGGATTTGGTTAAATAATGAAATAGAAGAAAGAAAGGCAGCCAACAGTCCAAAAAATACTGATGAAAATTTAATCAAGTTCACACTAAAGAAAGACAAAATTCCTTAAAGTTCTTTTCCCTTGATAAATATCCCAGGTCCTGAGAAAGCTTCATTGAATCATAATTTCTCTGAATCTACAAATCCCACCAGATAAGGGCATAAATTGAGCCATTCTGAAATGCAGGTTTCTAAAAACACTACCAAACCGACTACCCCATCCAGAATTCTCCTGGGCCTCTGTAACAAATGTAACCCTCTCCTTTAGCTTTCCCTGTTCCCACCATGAAGGCTTTTGCTGCCACAATATCTCTACACTTGAAATGAAAGTAAGTAATTTTCAAGTTTTGTTTTATAAAATGTCTAAGTTTTGAACAGCGGTTGCATAACCAACACCACCAGGAAAGCTGATTGAAATACTACTGTATTGGAGAGGAACAGCAATTGTGAAACTCAGGTATTTCTTTGTGTACTTCCTGGGCAATAATGTAGTGGGGTAAAAACAATGACTGCAGATGCTGAAAACCAGATTCTGGATTAGTGGTGCTGGAAGAGCACAGCAGTTCAGGCAGCATCCAAGGAGCAGCAATATCGACGTTTTGGGCAAAAGCCCTTCACCAGGAATCATTATTCCTGATGAAGGGCTTTTGCCCGAAACTTCGATTTCGCTGCATCTTGGATGCTGCCTTAACTGCTGTGCTCTTCCAGCACCACTAATCCAGAATAATGTAGTGGGGCAGATTGCCCATCTGTTATAGACCATCCAACACACCCTGAAACATGTCGATGGAATACAAGACCTGCATGTTCAACATCTGACAAGCTATTCCCAATTACATTCCCAGAATTGAAGACACAAATTGGTAACCATGTTTTCCTCTTCTCCATCTGTCTTTATCTACTCCAGAGTGAACATGGTAGTATAGTTTCAGGAAACTGAATGTCAACTCTTGAAGACTTTTTTTTAAACTGACGCCTGCAACTTCAAATCCTGTATTTTTACAACTTTCTAACAGCAAAGTGGTATTGCCTTATTCATAGCAACAGTAATTTCTCCCAGTGATTGCACAAGAGGGATATTGTTCATTTTTGACAGGTAAAATTTATTCAATGATCATTGGTGTTAAAATGATCTTGGTGTAACTTATTTGCACTCTGTAGTGTATAAATTGTTACCTCAGCATGCTTAACTAAAGGCTGGCAGGATTAACCCATGTAACATTTTCATATTAAAACCCACATCAGTGTAGGTGATAGCCCTGTCTATGCGCAATTGGCCAATAAAAAAAAAATCATTAGCAGCATGCATTGACGAACTTTGAAGTCTATTCTCTCACCTTTGTCCCTCTCGTACTGAAGGTCTTCTGCTGAGCATGGGCTTCCCTCCTGAGATCCAGTAGGGTAGAAAGGGGAGACACATGGTGAGTGGCTGCTGCAGCTACTACTGCGCTCTTGGACAGAGGGTGTCTGTGTGTCAATACTGCGAGTACTGCTGCTGCGGTAGTGGGAAGGGAAGGGTGCTCGGTGGCCATCAGGAATCTCCAGGGGCTAGAACAAAAATGAACATCACTATGTCATTATTATAATAACAACACCAGGAACTTTAATGCTCATCTTTCCACAGAACTCAAAATTAGAAATTCTTCATGACCAAAAATGCAAAGGTGAACATACACAGTACACCTTAAAGTAGAATAGCTCTCAAAAGCCCAACATGTCAAATTAGGATGTTATATTTGCTGTCAGGGATATTAAACCTGTCTTCACATTTTTGTCTTAAGATTTGTACAGAAATAGGACCAAAACAGATTGCACTGAAAGCCAAACTGTATCCATTTGTCTTACATTATAATGATATTTTACTGAAAACCACAGACCAATGTTATTATACCTGATGGGATTTAAAATAAACACATGCTCAAAAAGTGCCTCAAATAATACAATCCCTTCAGATTACTGAGTACTTCAAGACACTTCATTTGAAATTAAATCTGGTCTTTTCCTTTGATCTGCTGGTTGATGCGTTCATCACTGGGGATACTATTGTAAATAACTCATCTACAAACTTAGGGCTTTACTCTTCAGATACATTTATGACTACCAATTTATCACACTAAGGCCTTCAAAAGGTCTCATATATGCACTTAATCAGAAATGTTTAACCTCACGTAAAAGCTAAGTGATAAACTATACAGCTACTCTCAAAACTCAACA
The DNA here is from genome assembly GCF_004010195.1 of Chiloscyllium plagiosum. Taxonomy (NCBI): domain Eukaryota; kingdom Metazoa; phylum Chordata; class Chondrichthyes; order Orectolobiformes; family Hemiscylliidae; genus Chiloscyllium; species Chiloscyllium plagiosum. The sequence goes on from NC_057714.1 coordinate 39,469,128, forward strand.
TGATCTATACAACAATTTCATAAGGAACCAGAGCAATATCACCATGACAATCAATATCATTCATAACACAGTAAGTTCCATTTGACACTGTTTAGGTAATATTAGAGGGTATTTCAATTTTATATATTTTCTTAAGGGAACTGTATACCATGGGTTATAGTGATTAACTGCAGCAATTCAGTTTTGTTGCTCTAAAATGCTTATGAAGGAGATTTAGAAAACATTGTTGCCCAAAGTGAAATATAACTTAGTTACAAAACATCTCCTGAAAAGGTAGGCAGTTCATACTGCAGGCCAACAGCCTCCATCTCAGCTGTTATCCTTAAGAACTTTTGGTACCTCCTTGCTTGCAATACTCATTGAGAAGCAATGTTTTAGCATATATAAACATTAGCACAAACATTTTGTTGCAACTTATTCAAAGATGTTTGCATAAACCAAGTACTATATTAAACCAAGGCCTGGATACCCAGTTAAGTGCTGTTAAATGAACTGGTGCCTTAAACACTCCTCTAATAAAAGGATAGCTCTATTAGAAGAAAATAACTGAGCAAGTTATAAATCCATTCCTCCAATTCTGTTGGTACTGCCATCAACAGCAGCCAAAGTCAAACCATCACAGGCATTGCAATTTCCAGCCTCAGCCCCAGAGGGCAGAAGTGGTTTATCATTTAAATGTAAACCATGTTTATCATTGGGGTGAAAATGCAACAAATCTCTTCTGATTAGAAAAACATGACAGAGTGGGAAGGGATGTGTAGTTACTCAAAATTGTTCAATATAGAGAGTGAGGTTGAGAAACTCTGAATAGATAATGTATACTGTACATAAGATATATAAATCTGGCTCGTCTAATTTTAGCGTGTTAGTTAGCACAGACTTAACATCTTAAATCATTCAAATTCATCAAAGCTGAAAAGGTAGAGGTTGTCATTAAAGTACAGATATTGGCAAAACAAAATAATCCTTTCACAACTGGAAGATTTGCACCTCCCCTACTCCCTGCTCCCCCATTGCCTAGTAGAGGTTCCTGCATCAACTAATTTTAAAAAAATGATGTTATGAATATTGTAGTATACAGTATCAGGCTGGAAGTACTAGGGAAGCCGCTTACAATACTTGGGTTGCTTCTGTTTACAACATAGAGTTTTGTTGAGGTGATTTTCGTCCGTTTCTTTTATTGTCCTTACAGTGATGGGTTTGAGGGAGGGTTGGGCTGGGACACACCAGAGCAGATCTTCAATATCTTACCACTACCAGTAAAATTTACCTGTCAGCCAACAGGACAGGAAACAGTGGGCAGCCAACTGATAGCCATTTTTTGAAGCATAAATTGTCTGTGAATCTCATTGGTTCCATAAAGTGTTAGAGATACACAATAAAAATAAGCAAAAAATTCAGCAACAGCTTAATGTTGACTGGAAGTAAGTACCAGTTGTTCAGTCCAGCTGCAGTGTCAACAGGCAATCTGACATTAGATAAGCAAACTTCATAGGTCTGGAATGATTGCAGAATGCATGTCCACTGCATCAAGTGCAGACAGTATAATGCGATTGGGGAAGCACTGCAAGTATCAAATCTCAATAGATATTCTTCAAGCAGAGCTTGTGTCCCCCAATGAGAAGAAAGCTAAGGAAGCAGCCAAATAGACCGTGACTGGACATTTTAAAGGAGGACAGCATGATCAAGCTACTCTAGGATATGGCTATGCGAAATGACAAGATTCACTGAAGATCTATCCAGACGAAAGGGTTTACAAAGGTTTTACTTCACAGAGATGGTGTAGCATCAGTGTGTGAGGTGACCCCATCTGTCCAGGCAGGGGTTAACACATGTTTCTGGAATGCCAAAGGAGTTAAGACCAATTGATGGCTCCCATAGCCTGTGGCAATGAAGGTAACCATGGGTTTAACTTCTCCACCTCAGGATCATTTCAGGGATTGCCTGGAGACATTTTGGGATCCCAGCCCATCACTGCATCGAACAAGATACAGATGTCATCTACTAGAAGACAGAATAATACATGGCGTACCACATTTAGGTCAATCAGGCTAACCGGGTAACAGTTGATCAGGGAATCACTGGATTTCCTCAGGTTTGGGAGTGCAGTTGAATGCATGCATGTGGCCTTAAATGCTCCCACAGAGAAGTCAGAATCCTTGTAAACAGGAAGAGGTGCCAGATAATGGTCAAACAGTCTGAAACCACCACAAAAAGAATTTCAGATGTGTGCCAGATTCTTGAGAAGCTGCCATAAAGAATACATCTAGAGACAGTCCCAGCTGCCTCAGCTGTGCAGGCCACCCTTGATGGATAAATTCTGGGTCTCAAGGGATATTTACTAAAGACATGACAGCTTACACCTGCATAAAACCCCAACACAAAGTCACAAAAACCTATAACAGTTGGCATGGGATTGCAATTGTGCTTCTGAAATGTGGTTCCAATACTTAAGCAGATCTGAGCAAACCGTGCCATATACACCATAAAGAGTCTCCCATTTCATGGCAGAAACAATTCAGTCATCTCTCTGAGGTAAAGCAGATTCTGGAAGTGTAAATAGAAAATGATGGAAAAACTCAGGTTGTGGTCTCAAAGTCATACAATATAGAAGAAGAATACAGAGCAGGCCCTTTAGCCCATTGCCAAAAAATTACTAATACCTACACTAGCGTTGAATGTTATGACACTAAGTGCTGATCCAAAAATTATGAGGTTTCCTGCCTCAAATACCCTCCTAGGCTGTGAATTCCAGATCTCCACCATCCTCTGGGTGAAAAGGTTTCTCCTCAATTACCGTCTAAACCTCCTGCCCCTGTCATAGAGCCATACAACATGGAAACAGACCATTGGGACCAAGCAGTTTTTGCCAACCATAATTCCAAACTAAACTAGTCCCACTTGCCTGTGCCTGGCCCACATCCTACCTACCGCCCCCCGCCCCCCCCAACATTTCCTATTTATGTGCTTATCCAAATGTCATTTAAATGGCACAACTGTAGCCATAACCACCACTTCCTCTGGAAGTTCATTCTACACACGAACCACTCTGTATAAAAGAAACTGTCCCTCATTTTTTTTAAACCTTTCTCCTCTCACCTTAAAAAAAAACTATGAACCCCTAGTCTTGAAATCCCCCACCCTAGGGAAACGATACCTGCCATTAACCTTAGCTACACTCCTCATTATTTTATGAACCCCTATAAGGTCAACTCTCAACCACCTACCCTCCAGTGATAAAAGTCCCAGCCTATCCAGCCTCTCTTATAACTCAAACCCTCCATTCCTAGCAACATACTAGTATATCTCTCTAATGTAATAATACCCTTCCTTTAAGAGGGAAATCAAAACCGAATATTGTACTCCAGAAGTGGCCTCCCAATGTTTTGTTGGGCTGCAGCTGTGCAGGGAGAACAAAGTTAACATTTCAGGTAAATACTTTTGTTTTAAACATAAAAATTCTCAGCGACTGAGTATTTCCAATATTTTCTATTTCATTCCTCAATGATATCCTTGGCAGCTTTTCATGAAATGCCCCAGTTATTACATTCAGGAGCTACATTCAGCACTGCAATCATTCCTTGCGGAGTTTATCATGCCACTCAGCCCGAAGTCTCAAAATCTAGAAATGACCAACTTCTGCAGAAATATGCAAACAAGCCTCTAAAGTATAATTTCAAGAACTTGACCTTTGATAATTGTTTAATGCTACAGTATTGAACAAGAAATGTGACTCAGTGAGACTTCAAGTACCTGAGGCAGCATTTACACTAATATTTGGTGCACCTACAACTTCTCCTGCAACTACAGATAAACCAGTGCCACTTGTTTCACTGGGCAGCTGTGCTAATCAGAATGTCACACTTTAAACATTCACCATCACACCACCGAGAGGATCAGTGCAATTGGTTATTCAGCTTCATCAATGCAGCAAATAGTCCTGATTGATCGTGGGTTTGCTGCATAAGATAATGTGGTATCTCACTATGGACACTGGTCTTTGGACATACCTGAGGCTACCTTGCTTCACATCTCATGGACCCCACTGGCTGTGAACTTACAGTTATGTTTTATTCATCCATGGGATGTGGGCATCATTGTCTTTTCCAGCTTTTATTGTCCATCCCTAGTTGCCATTGAGAAGCTGGTAGTAAGATGGTGCCTTTAGCCACTGCAGTTTGTGTGATGTAAGTAGACCCACAATTCTGGTAGGAAGGGAGTTCAAGAATACTCACCAAGGCCAATGAGGGAATGGTGAGATATTTCCAAGTTAGGATGGGAAGGTGAACTAGAAGGTGATATTGTTCCCATGCATCTGCTGCCCTTGTCCTTCTAGCTGGAACTGGTCTCTTATTTGATAGGTGCTGTCTAAAAATATTTGGCAAATTTCTGTAGTGCATCTTGTAGATTTGATAGAGAAAGTGAATATTTCAGATGTAGTGCCATTCAAGTGGTCTACTTTGTCCTGGATGGTGTCGAGCTTCTTGTGTGTGATAGATCTTCACTCATCCACCAGTGAGGATTACTCTATCACATGCCTGACTTGTGGCTTAAAGATGGTGGACAGACTTTGGGGATTCAGAACATTAGTTTGTCACCACAGGATTTCTAGCCTGTGACCTGTGGCTGCGCCCACATTATTTATATGGGTAGTCCAGTTCTGTTTCAGGAAGTTGATAAGTGTGGGATTCAGTAATGCTTTCACATATGAAGGAGTAATGATTAGATTCATTTTTATTGCAGATGATCATTGCCCGGCACTTGAGTGGAACAAAGGGGCAGCACAGTGACTCAGTGGTAAGCACTGCTGCCTCACTGTGCCAGAGACCCGGGTTCAATTCACGCCTCGGGAAACTGTCTGTGTGGAGTTTGCACATTCTCCCAGTGTCTGCATGGGTTTCTTCCAGGTGTTCCGGTTCCCTCCCACAGTCCAAAGATGTGCAGCTTAGGTGAATTGGCCACGGTAAATTGCCTGCAGTATTAGGTGCATTAGTCAGGGGTAAATGTAGGGGAATGGTTCTGGGTGGGTTGCTCTTCGGAGGGTCGGTGTGGACTTGTTGGGCCGAAGGGCCTCTTTCCGCATTGTAGGGAATCTAATCTACTTATCATTTATCAACCCAAGCCTGCACAGTATTCAGGTCTTGCTGCATGACTGTTTCAGTATCTGAGGAATCATAAATGGTGCTCAACATTGTGCATGCAAACATTCCACTTCTGGCCTTATTATGCAAGGAAGGTCATTGATGAAGCAGCTGAAAACGGCTGGACCTCAGACACTGCAAAGACATTCTGCAGCTAAGATGACTGACCTGCAACAATCACAACCTTCTTCCTATGTGCCAAGTATGACTCTAACCAGTGGAAAGTTTTCCCCTAAATCCCATTTATTTGAAATCTGCAGTCACTCTCACCTCATTCTGGAACTCAGCTCTTTTGCCTATGCTTGGGTCAAGGTTGTAATGAGGAGAAAGTGAGGACTGCAGATGCTGGGGATCAGAGCTTAAAAATGTGTTGCTGGAAAAACACAGCAGGCCAGGCAGCATCAAAGGAGAAGGAGAAGGGACGTTTCGGGCATAAGCCCTTCTTCAGAGAGACGGAGAGACCTAGTTAACGTTTACGAAACATTCCTGGAGAAATTCAGCAGATCTGGCGGTATTGCTAAAAAGACAGAGCCAGAAACAGAGTTAAAGTGTCACATCTAGTGACCTTTCCTCATAGTCCTGAGACTTTCAGTATACTGATGAAGAGAATCTGGATAAGCTAAGGTTGATTTATTTGGAGGGGAGAACCCGATAGAGGTGTCTAATAATATGAGAACATTAGGTGGATATTTCTGAAAATGGACAATGATTTGGGATGGTTGTTGGACTCACTAAACATCCATCAGTTGGGTTCATAATTGACCATCTGCTTGGGTAGGATTCAGATCCCTGACTGCCTAGCATTCAGCTATCTCTATAGACTCTTTAACCCATTAACTCTTAATCTGTGTCTCCTGAATGTCGGCTATTCCATCATTG
>NC_057714.1:39475226-39479357 GCF_004010195.1 Chiloscyllium plagiosum
AAATATATCCCTGGTGGTGGGGTCTGTCTGGAGGTGGCGGAAATGATGGAGGATGATACGATGTATCCAGAGGTTGGTGGGGTGGAAGGTGAGGACCAGTGAGGTTCTGTCCTGGTGGCGATTAGAGGTGCGGGAAGTGGAGGAGATGCGGTGGAGAGCGTCGTCGACCACGTTGGAGGGGAAATTGCGGTCTTTGAAGAAGGAGGCCATTTGAGTTGTTTGGTAGTGGAATTTCCACATTGTCAGGTAGATTGCAGTATGGTAGCTGTACTGGAAGAACTTGGCTAGGAGTGCAATAAGTTCTGGAGCACAAGTCTTCAAACATTATTGCCAGAGTGTTGTCACGGCCTTTGCAGTATCCATTGCTTCCAACCATACATTGATATCACATGGAGTGAATTGAATTGACTGAAGACCAGCATTTCTGATCTCGAGGAAACTGAGAAGTTTTATCCAGTCCATACTCTGTCTGAACAATGTTGTAGATTCTTCAGCCTTCTCTTTTGCAATGATATGTTGGTCTCTCTCGTCATTGCAAATGGGGATATTTGAGGAGCCTCCACTTCCTCCATTGACTTGTTTAATAGTGCACCAATCACAACTGGATGTGGTAGGACAGTAGAGCATAGATCTGATTGGTTGTCTGTGGAATCACTTTGCTTTGTCTATCACAAGCTACTTAAGCTGCGTGGCAAACATTCTGCTTTGTTGCTTCACTAGGTCAACAGTTTTTAAGTATGCCTGGTGCTGTTCCTAGCATGCTTTCCTGCACTCTCCATTGTGCCAAGGCTGATATCCCAGCTTGATGGTGATGGTAGAGTGGGGGATATGCCAAGGCATGAGATTGCAGATTATATTAATACAGTTCTGCTGCTGATGCCCACATTGCCTCATGGATGGCTAATCTTGCTGTGATGGATTTGTTTGAAGTCTATGCCATTGAGCATGTTGTTAGTACCATACAATAGATGGAGGTTATATTCAATATTAAGTTGGGACTTCATCACCACAGGGTCTGTGTTCAATCTTACCAATATTGTGTGGACAGATGCATCTTTGGCAGACATATAGAGGATGAGTTCAGATACGTTTTTCCCTCATGTTGGTTTCCTTACCAGCTGCAGCAGACCCCAGTCTAACAACAATACCTTTAGCATTTGACTTAAATTATGAGTGCCCATCATTCTGTTAGACTACACCAGATCAGAATCACTTTCAGTATTGTAGTCAGGTTTGTGCAGCCTGAAGCTGGCCTTCTATGTGAGGCTTACAGATTGCCCAGTGCAAACTGCACCTTTCTAAGTTCACTTGATGCTTAAAGAATACTTCCATGGGTATGCCTTTCAACCATGGAGCTACTGTTCCTCTGACTCCAGTCAATTCTCTACCCCTCCGTTGTTGATTACCACTTTCAATGCCCACAGTGCGCACTGTCTAGATCAGGGTGGCAGACTAGCCTATAAATTTGGCACTGCACTGGCAGCACTACCTCCTGTCTGCCAGTCATATTGACGGTCTTCCCCAGGTACCAAGTATTAATTGGCTAGATGGAACAATTGTTGCAATACTTGCACAACCAGCCGTCTGCATATGACCTCATTGGGGCTTCCTGTCATCAGGCAAAAAGGATCTTTTTGTGTCTAATTTTTCATCCAGTAATCTGCTTAGCTGCTTTACAATGAAGGTATTTGACTGCTGTTTTAACCTAAATAGATCTTTTTCCCTTTGGTTTGACAAGGAAGATGAGTAGATTTCTGGATGCATATCATCCAGATTTGGCTTATGTGCATTTGAAAACTTGCAAAGAAATGTGGAAGCCCGGACAAACAAAACTTATAATGTTGTTGCTCTTACAATGTTGTTAATCTGTCAGATCCAAATCATTCCTGCAGTTGTAAGGTTTTAGACGTCATCCCACATTTTGAGGAAAACAGACAGAGAACAGGAACCTAATAGTTGGAAGCAAATTATTTGACAAAGACACATCCAAGGATTTATTGTACAAGATAGCAATAAGAGATGACATATGGCATGACCTATCCACATCATTTGGTTGCCCAGAGGTAATCAAGTCAAGGTTTTCAGCTACAGCTCTTAGGGTGCAGTGGTAGTTCCTTACCTCTGGCCTAGGAGATGTGGATTCAAGTCCTACCTGCTCCAGAAGGGGCTCATAATATGGTTGATTAGAAAATAAAATATCACATGCAGGGCACAATTGAAAGAGTTTATTGGATATTTAAATCAACAGGAGACCAGATAAACTTGATGGACAATTACACAGAAAGATCACTTACTAAATTAAGATTGGAGGAATGGTATTAAACAAATCCACCTGAATGGAAGAATAACAGCACAATGAAACTATCCCTTTAAAATGCATTGATGACAACTTCCTCCTTGAGCCACAGAAAGAGGCCATTCAGCTCATTGTGCCTGCACTGGCTAAATAAAATAGACACCCATACTCATCCCAGTTTCCATCACTGGACTGTAGTGTTCCAGGTTCCTTTCAAATGATTTGATGGTTTTTGCTTCAACCACCAAACTGGGCAGCAATGCCAACTACCACCTTCTGGATGAAAACATTTTCCTCATGTTTATGTCAATTCTTCCACCAATTGCCTTAAATTTTGATAACCGTCCTCTTTTCCCTGCTCACGCTATCCAAGCCCATCATTATTTTGTACACCTCAATCAAGTCACCCCTCAGCCTCGTCTGCTCGAAGGAAAACATCCCTAACTTAACCACTCTTTCCTCATGCCTGGCAACATTCTTGTAAATCACCTCTGCACTTTCTCGAGATCGATTAGATCCTTCCTGTGCTGTGGCAAAACTGTGCACAAAACTCCAGCTGTGACCTAACCAGTGTCTTATACAGTTTTAGCATTACATCTCTTCTGGTGTATTCAATGACTCACTCAATGAAGGAAGGCATCTTACATACCTTGCTTACCAATTTATCTGCCTGCCGTGCAACCTTCAAGGACCTGTGGACATGCACTCCAAAGTGTCTAAGTTTCTTTATTCCTTACCACCCTTATTTTTCACTCAAACCCACATTTTCAAGCATACCAATAGGAGATCCACTAGGAGAAGCTTATGCTTCTATCTTAAATATTTTGACAAGATCACCACTCATTCTTCTAAACTCCAATGGCTATAGGTCCAACTTGTCATTATTAGATAATCACTCTAATCTCAGGAAACAGCGAGTGAACCTTCTCTGAACTACTTATATTGTAATTAGGTCTTTTCTAAATTAAGGAGACAGAGACTGTACTCATTACTCCAGATGTAATCTAATCAACAATGCCCAATACAACCGTAGCAAAACATTCCTAATTTAGTATTCTACCCCCTTGCAATAAATATTCCATATGTATTCCACATCATATGCTGTGCTGCATACTAACATGCGATTCATGTTCCAGGATTCCTAAATCCTCAGTACCACAATTCTGAAATCTCACTCAATTAAATAGTGTGCTGCTTTTCTTCTTGTCACAGTGCACAAGTTCACATTTACCAACATTTTACCCTATCTGCCAAACCTCTGCCCATTCACATAAACCTATCTACATCTCTTTGCAGACGTCTTATGACTTTATAAATTGCTCACAGTTCACTCAGTCCTTTCGTTCAAAGCACTGATGCAAATTTGAAATAGTTGAGGCACCAGCACTGATTCAGAGGTACTCATTGGAGTCATAGAGATGTACAGCATGGAAACAGACCCTTCAGTCCATCCCGTCCATGCCAACCAGATATCTCAACCCAATCTAGTCCCACCTGCCAGTACCCGGCCCATATCTCTCCAAACCCTTCCTATTCATATACCCATCCAAATGCCTCTTAAATGTTGCAATTGTACCAGCCTCCACCACATCCTCTGGCAGCTACAAGGATCTTTCCAACAGGAAGACGACCAGAACTGCATGCAATATTCCAACAGTGGCCTAACCAATGTCCTGTACAGCCGCAACATGACCTCCCAACTCCTGCACTCAATACTCTAACCAATAAAGGAAAGCATACCAAACATCTTCTTCACTATCCTGTCTACCTGCAACTCCACTTTCAAGGAGCTATTAACCTGCACTCCAAGGTCTCTTTGTTCAGCAACATTCTCT
>NC_057714.1:39479448-39535203 GCF_004010195.1 Chiloscyllium plagiosum
GAGATCTAACCTTGCTCATCAGTCTCCCATGGGGGACCTTGTCGGACGCCTTACTGAAGTCCATATAGATCACATTTACTGCTCTGCCCTCATCAATCTTCTTTGTTACTTCATCACAAAACTCAATCAAATTTGTGAGACATGATTTCCCACACACAAAGCCATGTTGACTATCCCGAATCAGTCCTTGCCTTTCCAAATACATGTACATCCTGTCCCTCAGGATTCCCTCCAACAACTTGCCCACCACAGAGGTCAGGCTCTTTTTCAAACTCAATACTGACCAATCTAACCCTCTCCGACCCCTATTAGCTAACCAATCCTCTATCCAATATTAGCCTCTTTATTATGAACTCTTATTTGAGAACTACTTTTGAGAACTAGTGATGTGTTACTAACTGAATTTTGTTTCTATGTAACAGTTTTTCACAGCTCCCAACAAGGGAAGGACCAAATCTATCAAGCATTTATTGGAAAATGATACAGGCAGCTTGAAATATTTGTAAACAACTTTCAAGTCTCTTATATCATAGCCCTCCAAATATGTTGCTGCTCTTTAACATCAGATCATGCTGTAATAGCTTTTCATGCCAACCTAAAATACGTTACTGGTGCCAGTTCAACCTAAGCTTTACCAATCCTATCATACATCCACTTGTGCAAAAAACAAAACTTGCCTCATCTTCTGTCCACCGATTTCTAATCAAGACCAAACAAAATAGCTAGCTCCTGTTCTCGTATCTCACTCTGCATAAACGTTAACATGCGTATACAAATCATTCTTCCTCCACCATGGTAGAAGTATCCCATTTAGACCACCACAACTATGCCATTAAACATATTCATTGATCTCTTCTGCTGTTTTGATGTGAACTGTTTTCCCCATTCTCCGCCATCAACTGGATCAAGCGCATGCAAATGCAATTTCAGATCAAAAGTGGTTCCAGTGACTTTTAGAATCAAATCTTGCAACCTTTAAGGGCTTAGTTGAGTACATTTAACTACATACTCTTTCATGAGATCCTGGTTACGCTTTTAAAATTATGCAGAGACTGTCTGTTCATTGGGATGTTCATCCTTCTACAATTACATTTCAGTAAGCAATGATCTGTACAACCAATAATGAATGACTGTTTCCAAAACAAACAAACCTAATTCATTTAAGGAATGTGTTCTCATATAAGCTACTAATCTCCACAACTGACTGGCTTTCATTCAAAACAGACCAGAAACAAATACACAACCAAGAGATCTAATAACATTATAAATAAATCTTGCAACAAACAATCTACAGCATCAGCAAAAAAAAAATCCTTAAATTGAAACAACAGATAATTTCAGTGAGACTCCAAGTGACCAAGTAAAATAGATCTCCTTTAATTTCAAACACCTGTATGGCTTCTTAGATTTAAACAGTTACACTGGATCTTTAACTTAGAACTCAGGCTATTATCGTTTTTACAAAAGCACTGAGACACTAAGTCTGACATTTTAAGTACATGAAGTATTCAATGTGCAGAATCAAATGCAATTGTGAATTAGTTAAAGCTGGTACAGTAAGCACACATCTGAAATGGTTGGTGTCCTAAAAGCCCGCATGCAGTGTCACTTAAGTGAAGTAGAATTTCAATGTATGGTATAGTTAAAGAGAATGTTTCCTGTTTAATTCTATTGCTATAACTGAAAAAACATATTCCTACAAATATAATATTTTTAATGAAAGGCATCTTTTAGAAGAAATAAGTGACTTTTAATTTATGAATTCTTATAATTGATGCAATTGTCACCTAAAGCTTGTACAAAATGGTTAATTAAATACGTGTAAAAAGTTTAACTGTAACTTTGCCCAAGTTAGAGACAGAAATACTAAGGCCATCCTTACTCATCCAGCAACAGCTATGATGACATTTAGAAGTAGGACTTTCAGGTCTTTTCAAAGTTGTGAACAGAGCTAGAAGGAACCCAAAAATACCATTGTCAGCCTGTCTGCTGGTTTCTAGATATCATTCCCAGAATCAGCCTCTTTAGTCAGAAACCCAACAGCTGTGTCCTCATTCCTAAGATGGGCAGCCAATTAAGGTTTGTTAAGGGCCTAAGTTTGGTAAACCAGGACATTGAGAATTTTCTAGTTAGCCTCCAGTTTTTTTGATGTAACAGGCATCCAGCAGCAGGTTAGGGTGCCAGTGCTTTTGGGAAGCCAACAGTCTCTCCCTCCAGGCTGAACACAGTCAAGATTGAAAAGTGATTCACCATCTTCTATAATGGCAGCCAGGTTGTTTTTGCCTGTTTTCACAACTAAATTTTGAAATTTAGTGAGAGTGTGCTTCCATGTAGATTGTGAAACACTTACCTATGCCCCTCTCAAACTGGATGGCCACTAATTGATGTGGACAACATAGCCACTGCCCTTAATTGGGATGGAAACATATTTTGCAGGCACACCAATCAAAGTATCAACATTGACTGTTTATTCATGGGGGAGGTTTGGAACCTGGAAATGATTCCATCCTCAACCAAACATTCAGCTCCAGGTCGCCCTGTTTGGGCAAGTGACCACAATGTTACAGTCATACAGTCATAAAGATGTACAGGACAGAAACAGACCCTTCAGTCCAATTCGTCCATGCTGACCAGATATCCCAACCCAATCTAGTCCCACCTGCCAGCATCCGGCCCATATCCCTCTAAACCTTTCCTATTCTTATACCCAACTAGATGCCGTTTAAATGTTGCAATTGTACCAGCCTCCACCACTTACTCTGGCAGCCCATTCTACACATGCACCACTCTCTGCGCGAAAAAGTTCCCTTTCCCCCACACCCTAAACCTATGCCCTCTAGTTTTGGACTCCCCCACCTCAGAGAAAAGACCTTGTCTATTTACCCTATCCATGCCCGTCATGATTTTATAAACCTCTATAAGGTCACCTCTAAGCCTCCGACGCTCCAGGGAAAACAACCCCAGCCTATTCAACGTTTCCCTATAGCTCAAATCCTCGAACCCTGGCAACATACTTGTAAATCTTTTCTGAACCCTTTCAAGTTTCACCACATCTTTCTGATGGGAAGGAGACTAGAATTGCACGCAATATTCCAAAAGGGGCCTAACCAATGTGCTGTACAGCCACAACATGACCTCCTGACTCCTGTGCTCAATAGTCTGACTAATAAAGGAAAGCATTCCAAACGCCTTCTTCACTATTCTATCTAGCTGTAACTCTACTTCCAAGGAGCTATGAACCTGCACTCTAAGGTCTCTTTATTCAGCAACATTCCCTAGGACCATACCATTAAGTGTACAAGTCCCTGCTAAGATTTGCTTTCCCAAAATGCAGCACCTCGCATTTATCTAAATTAAACTCTGCCACTCCTCAGCCCACTGGCCCATCTGATCAAAATCCCGTTGTAATCAGAGGTAACCTTCTTTGTTGTCCACTACATCTCCAATTTTGGTGTCATCTGCAAACTTACTAATTATACCCCTTATGCACAGATCAAAATCATTTATATAAATGATGAAAATTAGCGAACCCAGCACCAACCCCTTGTGGCACTCCACTGATCACAGGCCTTCACTCTGAAAAAGAACCCTCCACCACCACTCTCTGTATTCTATCTTTGAGCCAGTTCTGTACACAAATGGCTAGTTTTCCCTGTATTTCCCTGTATTCCATGAAATCTAACTTTGCTAACCAGTCTCCCATGGGGAACTTTGTTGAACACCTTACTGAAATCAATATAGATCACGTCTACACTGTTCATGTATAGAAATCAGTCTTAGGAGGGCTTGTAGTTCAAGATCATTAGCAAACAGATCAATGAAGATAAAATGTATCTTCGAGCAATGCTTGCATTGATTAAATTAGACATTTTCCAAATGACCCATTCTACCAAGGATGTGTTTTTGTGGAGGCTGATTACACAGCAGGAAATGTCCTCAGAACAAAGACAGCAAACAACATGAGCTGTCTCAGGAATTCACCACCAAAATTTGCTATATTTGTGACATTACCTAACTCCGAATGTATAGTGTGTGCAGGCACTTTGAGAAGTAGCACTTCAAGTTGCTTCAGGAAATCGGGGGAGTAGACATTCCTTGCTCAAGCAAGGAAGCAGCTTTGGTTGGATTTTCCTCTGCAGCTTTAGTGACGCAAAGGTTGTTTGAGCATAAAAGTGAAACAGAAAGACTTCCTCCAAATCGAGGCATACAAAATTTCCTCTCATCGTTCCCACTGTCACTGAAGCAGCCCACATAACTGAATGCAGAATTTTGGTCTTTTCTGACAATTCCTTCAATTTTTGCCTGGTTCTTCCAATTGCTCTAACTAATATAAACATAGGAAGTAGAAGTGGAAGTAGGCTCTTCAACCCATTCAATGAGATCGTGGCTGATCTGTTAGTGTTCTTGAAATAACTCCATCACCAAGTCGCCCTTTATTTACATGTGGAAAGTCGGTGACACTGATCCAGCTCCCTCAGAGCCAGCTCTCTGAGTGAACAGAATGTCCGATACTCCTCTTCTTATCTATCAGACAAGGCTCCCAGATTGGGGCTGTTAATCTGGTCCAGTCAGGGAACTCATTCTATGAGGTCCACCCAGCTGATCTCATTACAATAATTTCTGAATTTCACATTCCAGTCTGTCTCGAGAATTTTTGATTTCATTGCTTAACAAAAATCTAACTCCATCTGGCTTGGCGTTGGAAGTGACTTACTGGAATTCTATTGTTCCTGTGCTTTGAAGTAGAGTACATGTTGAACCATGGATAAAAGCTAGAAGAGTTTGACAATACTTAGCAGTTAACACCCAAACAGTTGATTGTAGTTCTGGAGGATGTATAGACCATGGGGGTTACACAAAGGCTTCTTCAACTGAGTATAAGGTTCCTATGCTGTGCTCCTGCAAATGTGTTTGATGGATTTTGCTGTTCAACCAGAGCTGTGCACAAGCTCCCTCCCACCACAGTGCCTGGGGTTTCTTCTTGAACAAAATCATTTCAGTTGTTTGCTCCACTGAATCTTTTCAGAATATTGGGGCCTCAATGCTGATTAGATTAGATTCCCTACAGTGTGGAAACAGGCCCTTCGGCCCAACAGGTCTACACCGACCCACCAAAGAGTAACCCACCCAGACCCATTTCCCGCTGACTAACGCACCTAACACTATGCCAATTTAGATTAGATTACTTTACAGTGTGGAAACAGGCCCTTCGGCCCAACAAGTCCACACCGACCCGCCGAAGCGCAACCCACCCATACCCCTACATTTACCCCTTACCTAACACTATGGACAATTTAGCATGATCAACTCACCTGACATGCACATCCTTCGACTTGGGAGGAAACCGGAGCACCCGGTGGAAACCCACGCAGGCACAGGGAGAATGCGCAAACTCCACACAGTTGTCCAAAGCAGGAATCGAACCCGGGTCCCTGGTGCTATGAGGGAACAGTGCTAACCACTGAACCACCGTGCTGCCCCACTTTTGTCCTTTGCAACCTCATATGCTAGCAACACAGAATGACATCATGTTCTATGTACCTCGCCTTTAAACTACAACATCCTTTTAATTACTATAGATAAACTCAGCAGTTGGCAATCTGGAGGGGGACATTTACCTTAGACCAGTTTTACATATAAAATTAGGGCCTTTCTCCCAAATAAAATACTATCTGGTAGTGGCGGGGGTAGAGTCATAACCGTGAGTCATAAGGACATACAGATTCACAACTTATTATTTTTCCACCAAACCTTGGCAGCTTCTCAATTACTAGAACAAATTTATTACACAACCTGTTCATTCTGGTCCATATCATCTGGAAGATTCCACTCTATAATAGCCCAGGTTTCTTTTACACGGTCATAATTTCAACCAGGCACATATTTTGACACTTGAAAGTCAGAAAAATTATGTTGGACATTCATGGACAACTAATGCTAATCACACTAAGTCAAGAGTACTGACATATCTCCAAGTGAACAGTATCTATCCTCCAAATTGTTATTAATGCCATCTTATTTGTGAAGTAAGCACAGCACAAGTGAACACATGTAAAAGTGACCTGTATCTTTGCAATTGTTTTGATATTATCGGAAGGTACTCCTATTCTTATGCAAAATTCATCCCAATTATTAAAGTACAACAATAATTTTACTTTTCCTTATGGGAATTATGAATTTATTATGGGGTTTGTTATTACCATTATGTAGATCGTGAACCCAACTGCCATTTTTATTTGTTCATGGGGAATGCGTACCCATGTCAGGCCAGTATTTATTGCCCATCCCTAATTTGATCTGGAAAAGGTGGTGGTGAGTTGCCTTCTTGAAGCACCACAATCTGCTTCAGTGTAGATCCAGCCCACAGTGTTGCTCAGCAGGAAGTTCCAGAATTCTGACTCAACCAAACTAAAGTTACAGCGATACAATTCTAAGTCTAGAATGGTGTGGGGCTTGGAGTGGAACTTGGAAGTGGTGTTATCCCAATGCAACTGCTGTCCTTGTCCTTCAAGGTAATCAGGTTTGCACGTAACGATTTTGCTTACATGCATCATAAAAGTGAATGTATTTGCATTTCTATAAAAGTCATGGGACTAAACATATGAGAAGAAAGTACAAAGGGCAATGAGGAAAAATTGTTTTAAAAAGGTTAAAGAGAAGCCAAAACAAAAAGACAATTTAAAAACTGCTTATACATTCTTTCCCATTTGAAGTCAGCATTTTTAACTTTTACCAGAGGTCTGTTTGTTGATACATGAGGGATACATGACTGCACTAATTTCTAAGCGCATCTTTGTTTTCTAAGTATTGATAGAAGATTGAAAGCTAGCATGGAAAAATCCACCAACTATAACACCCAAGCTACATGCAGAGGAAAATGTTCCACATGGATGGTAAATCATTCATTAATTTGCTTACCTAGGAGTCTTCATGGAGAAAAGATTATGTCATGGTCACCCAAATAGATTGAATAAATGGTCATCGTCATGCGATCAGTGCAATAACAAGCATCTTAAAAAACATTCACACTAATTAAAAAACAAAAAGGGAATGATGTAATCAAATTAATGATGTCACCACTGAGATTTAATTTTCCCAATAAGGTTCTAACAAGATCCAGGTCCCTGCGGAAAAACACAACCTCACAAGTTACTGAGTTAATCTGTGCCAAATATTCTCGTAACACTGCACTATCTGGGTCTTTGAACTCATGCTATAAAATTATTGCCACTACTTAACCATCAACATTTCTAAGAGAAATGAAGATACCACCAAAGTAATAAATGCATACATTCAAAACTATATCAACATGGCATTCATCACTAAAATAGTGAGATGATTCGACCATTGGATAGCCCATCTTGCAAGCTCATAATACAATTGGAAAAAGTGTGTGAAGCATACAGCAAATCAGTTAACAAAACATAACGTGTGCCTTGTGAAAATGAGTCTGAAGAAGGCTTCTTACTACAAAACAATTTAATCGTCCTTCAAACAAAAGCATTCATGTGCATTTGCACATTTTCCTATTCTTTTTAGAAACATGGCTTTGGTTATATATGTTGTCATTTATTTCTGCCATGCAAATGCATTTGCTCTGAAGACTAAGCTTGCACTTACCCTTGACGGTTCTTCCCTTTCACCACTGTCTTTAATAAACATTCGTTCTATTTCTTGATTTATGCCTTCAACACTGTTCTGGACCCGTGAAATTGCAGATTTTGAAAGGGTAATGTTTAATGCCGGACCAGAGATAAATCTTGTAGCAGAGGCCTATCAAGATGAAAAACAATTTGAAAAATACTTAACAATATTAGCATGAACATTCACACAGCAATAATGGTACATTCCTACAAGCTGGAGGATAAAAAGCTGATGATGTGTATATCACAAAAAAGAAAACAATATACTAATGAAGCAGAGTGTCTAGAATAAAGTTTGAAACATAACCATCTTTCTTCAATATTCACTCCATCCCACTTGCAATAAAGAGCAACATTGCATTATCTTTCTCAAATTATTCATAGTGGCTGAATGCTGATCTTTGAGATTTGTATACATGTGCACCCAGACATTCTCGCACTATAGTATTCTGCAGTCAGTCCTTTTAAATAACATTCAGCATTTAGACATTTCCTTATGAAACTGATAACCTCACATTTTCTCATTGTGCTCCATCTGCCAAATTTGCCACACTATTATCTGCACCACCAACATCATGAGCTCTTGTCTTATGCAACAATCTTTTAGTGGCACCTGACTGAATGGCTTTTGGACATCCAACAAATACCACGCCGACTGGTTCCCCTATCTACCCTGCTTGTATGATCTGCATTTCCCCTTCAGTAAATTATATTGATTTTAAAGGTAATTTTTCAAAAAAAAATTGCCCTGCTCCGGTCTCCTTTCTTTTTGGAATATGGTGTGACATTCAGTTTTCCCACCCGAGTGAGATGTTTGCAAAATCTGGGGATTGTCAGAAGAATATCATTGATCCATCCACTATCGCTACAGCCACTTTAAGACTTCAGGATGCAGGCCATGACATCCACAAGATCTGTGAGCATTTAGTCCCATTCCTATTAACAGTACATGCCCTAATTAACATGATTGTTTTAAGTTCCTACCTCTTGCCTTTTTATTTTCTACTGTTCTTGGATCGATTGAAAACGTATAGGAAATACTTGCTTAAAGACTGCCAATTCTTTGTATCTTATCAATTCACTGGATACTACTTCTGAACAAAGGAGAGCGCAAGGTAAGAATTACAAGATCAGGAAACTTGTAATTTGGGTTTTTTCAAAAGTCCTACCAAATGTTGTTAGGATCTAACCTGTTTGTGTTTCTTGGTTGCAGCTCACCAGATAGATGGACTGACTGGCTGCTGAGGGGACAGTCAGGAATAGACAGCAGCTCCTGGGGTGAGAAGGGTGAGGAAGGTTGGAGTCTAAACTCAGGAAGATTTGAGACACTAGTTGGAGATTGGAATTTTATCCATTTTTGGAATGTGATTGTCACTGGCTAGGTCAATTTATAATATTCATCCCTCATTTCCCTGAAGAAGGTGGTGGTGGTTAGCTGTCTTCTTGAATTGCTGTAGTCCCTGTGATGTGGGACATCCACAGTGCCTTTAGAGAGTGAGTTCCATGAGTTTGACTCACTAACAGTGAAAGAATAGAACTATAGCTCCAAGTCAGGAATAATCTGTGGATTGTGGGGGGTGGATGGAGAAGAGAAAGGGAGGAAGAAGAGTCTGAAGTCTCATATTAGGCAATTGGCCATGTGTGATACCCTCAGCCCTATACTGTGTCTAACCAGAAGCGGGCAGATTGAGGTTGGAAGGTGTATTGTTAACATTAACTTCCTTGAATGTAAATATTTCAACTCTACATGTCACCAACTTGGCTCTTTTTGAATCAGAATAGTTTTGACCTCTTAGTTTAAGATATTCTGACAAGGTTGCCAGGAGCTATCAGTGATCAAGCATACAATAATGACACGGATGAAGGCTTTTCTCTTAAAATCATTCCTGGCAATAAACTTGAAATTTAGTGCACATCAAAGAATCTTTAACATTAACAACACAGATTTCAGGCACTTTTACCAATTGTTCTGAGTATTTAATTATGTTAGAAAGCAAATGGTTAATTGCATTGTCATCTGTGTTAGAAACAGAAATCATACAGTAGAGAAAAACTGCACTAAGATTTAGTAAAAATAGAAAATGCTGGAGAAACTCAGCAGATCTGGCAGTATCTGTAGAGAGGAAAAAACATAGCTGATGTTTCAAGTCCAACGACTCTTCTTTGGAGCAGTTTCTCTCACCACAGATGTTGCCAGACATTGAGTTTCTCCAGCACTCGCTGTTTTTATTTCAGATTTCCAGTATCAATATTGGTTTTAGTTGTATTTGAGTGCACTAAGGTCTAACTCCAAATGAGGCTGACACAGAATCTTTCATGTTGATAAACTTGTTACCATGGAGAAAGTTAGCATTTTGAATCGAATATGACTGTTTTGAAAATAAAAATATAAAATGTGCTTCTCTCTCCACAGTAGGACTTACTGAGTATTTCCAGCACTTCCTGCTTACAATACTATAAAGCTCCAATATAGCTGATCAAAGTTAACATCTGTATGACTGGATCCATCTGAGCAGAGCAAATTGTGTTTATTGAAAATTAATTGAAATACTATATTGAAGAAACAGATGGGAAATGTGATCATAGACTTGAAGAACTGCAGCAGCATTTTTCCATTACATGCAAACAATCACACTGGTCAGAACTTTTAAATGTAATACTAAAATGAGAATTTTACTTGCTACACCTTTTTATTTTGATATCTTTGAATCAAACTGAGGAAGAGTTATTTGCAAGAAATAAGATCACTCTGCTTCCATCTTGCCTTGTGCTACCTCCCTCCAAGCCTCCAAAAGCATTGAAAAACATTTCTTCAAATATACTTTTTACATATAATCCCAACTAATATCATGTTTGGATTTCCTTTTTGCAAAAAGCAAGAAATTTGTGACAATAGCAGAAAATCCAAAGATTTCCTTGGTCTTTTAATCTGCTTATCCTTGCACTGAAGTTGGTTGTGAAACTAGGTACTTAAACACAAAAAAGCTTGAGGAATAGGAGGAATAAGTGACAGTAAAAAGGGAATTGGGTCATTATCTGAAGAAAGCTTTGTAGAGTTACAGGTATTAAAAGCAGAGGAGTGGCACTGGGTGAGTTCTTCTTGCAGAAATTGGCATAAAAGCAATGAGCCAAATGACCTCTTTATGTGGTGTAATAATAATATGATTCTATTTTCCTCCTCCAGCTTGCTCCACCATTCAAAAATGATCATGGATGATCTTTGACATCAACTCCACTTTTCTGCCTGTTCCGCACATTCTTCAATTTCCAGAGCCTCAATTACTTTCAATAAACATCCGCAACCCTCTAAGTTCACCTCCAATGATTCACACTGAGTAAATACAGTTATAATCTCAATCCAAACGATTGGGCCCATAACATGCAGCTGTGTCTGCATATTCCAATGATCCCAGGGAGGGGAACAAATCTCTTTGTGACTACCCAGTTTTTTAATGCAGTCACAGAAAATGAGTATCACTGGCTAGCATTTGTTGGCCATTTCTAATTGCCGACCCCTGATTTCCCTCAAGAAAATAGCAATGAGTTGACTGTTTGAACTGCTGCAGTCCTTGGGGGTGTAGGATCACCCGCAGTAATGGTAGGGAGGGAGTTTCAGAGTTTTCACCCAGCAACACTGAAGAAAGACAATATAGCTCCAAGTAAGGATGGCAAGTGGCTTTGAGGGAAACTTGCTGTTGACGTTGTTTCCATGCATCTGCAGCCTTCTTTTTGATAGTGGAGGTGGGAGGCTTGGAAAGCATTGCCTAAGGAGCTTTGGTGAGTGGGTGCAATGCACCTTGTAGATGATATACATTGCAACTCCTGTTCATTAATAATGGAGGTACTGAAAAGTTAAAGGTGTTGGATGGAATGCCTATCAATTAGACTATGTTGTCATTGATGGCAATATAGCTTCCTGAGAGTTGTTGGAGCTGTACTCATTCAAGTCCATAGAGAGATTAATCTATCTCTCTCCTAATTTGTGCTGAGTAAATGGTGAACAGGCTTCAAACAGTCAGGATGCAAGTTCCTTGCCATCAAATTCTCAGTTTGTGATCTGCTCTGGTAATCACAGTATGTATATGGCTTGTCATTTCAGTTCTTAGTTAATGATATTCCCTGAGTTATTAATAGTGGAGGGTTCAGTGATGGTGAATGTTAACAGACAAAGATTGGATTCTCTCTTGATGGAAATGGTCAATGTCTGGCTTTGTAAGGTACAAATGTTAATTACCACTTATCAGTCCAAGGCGCAATGTTGTTCAGGTCTTACTGTATTTGGATACAGACTGCTTCAGTATCTGAGGAGTCATAATGATGCAAAACATCATGTGGTCATCAGTGGTTATTGCCATTCTGACTTTAGGATGGAGTGGATGTCATCGATGAAGCAGTTGAAGATGATTGGGTTTAGGATACTGCCTTGAGAACACCTGCAGTGATGTCCTGTTGCTAAAATGATTGGCTTCCAACAATTATATCTATCTCCCTTTGTACTAAGTATGACTGCAATCAGCAGACAGTAAACCCTTCCCTGATTCCAAATAATTGTAGTTTTAGTAGGGATCCTTGATGTAACATTTTGTAAAATGTAGTCTTGATGTCAATGGCAGTCATCCCTCACTTCCCTTCTGGAATTCAGCTCTTTTGTCTATGTTTGTACCAAGGCTGTATTGAGGTCAGAAACTAAGTGAGCCTGTGGAGCTCAAACTGAGCACCAGTGAACAGGTTATTGGTGAATAATTGCCAATAGATAACACTGTTGACATCACCTTAGTGATGACAAAGTTGACTGATAGGGCAGTAATTGGCCCACTTGGATTTGTCCTGCTTTTTGTACATAGGTCGGACCTGGGCACTTTATTCACATATCACAACGGTTTTGTAAAAGTTTAGATGGGGCTACAGCTTGTTCTGGGACATAAGCCTTCAATTCAGAATGTTGGCAGGGCCCATAGCCCTTGCAGTATCCAGTACCTTCAGCCATATCTTGACACACACAGAATGTATAGAGTTGATTGAAGGCTGGTATCAGATGTCGGGAACCTCAGGAGGAGGCAGAGATGGTTTGTACACTCGGCATTCCTACCTAACGGAGGCTGTAAATGCGCCAGCCTCATCTTTTGCACTTCTGTGCTAGGCTGCCCTATCATTGAGGATAAGTAATTTGTGGAGTCTTCTCCTTCAGTGAATTATTTGATTGTCCACCACCATTCACAACCAATGTGACAAGACTGCAAAGCTTAAATCAGATTTGTTTGTCACTTAGCTGTATTTATTATTTGTTGCTTATGCTATTTATCACACTAGTAGTCATGTGTTATAGCTTCATGAGGATGACATCTCATGTTTAGGTATGCCCGGTGTTGCTCCTGTACTGTTCATTGAACCAAGTCCCTGGTTTGAGGTAGAGTCGAAAATATGCCAGGCCATGAGGCAACAGATTGCGATTGAATCCAATTTGGCTATTGCTAATAGTCCATACTGCCTCATGAATGCAGAGTTGAGTTGCTAGATTTGGTCAAAATCCATTTCATTTGGCATGGTGATGATGCTACACATCACAAAGGAGGGCAGAAGGTGGTAATTAGCAAGCAGTTTATTTGTCCATGTTCGAACTCTTACAATGGGTCTGAAGTCAAATTTAGGACACCCAGTGCAACCCCTTCCTGAGTGTATAGTCCTCTGCTGCCATCTCTAGTAGGTCTGTATTCCCATAGGACAGGACATATGCAAGGACATCAATGGTAATGGTGGTGTTTGGGACATTGTCTGTCAAGTGTCATTTCACATGAACATCAGGTCCAGGTTATGTCAGGCTATTGCTTGATTAGACTGTGGGAGAGCTCTCTAGACTTCTCTCTCCAAAGCACTCTAAGCCCCAAGATGCAAGAGAGAAGATTTTGCAGGATCGACAGGGCTGCTTGTGGTTCATCTAATTGTGTTCCTTTTGTCAGACTCTGCAGCAGCTAAATACAACAGAGTGATTTACTGGGTCATTTCAGACAGCGTTTAGACATCAACCAATTGCTGTGGATCTGGAGTCAACTGGAGGCTAGACCAGATGAGGATGGTATGCTTTACTTCTCTAAAGGATATCTGAATCAGATGGGTTTTACAAGAATTGGTTTTATTGGACTAGCTTTTAATTCCAGATATATTAATTGACTTCAACTTTCATCATGTCTTCATTGTGGAACTCATACTAATGTCTACCAGGGCATTAGCCTGGGTCTCTGGATCACAGTCCAGTGACAGTACTACTTCATCACTTCCTTTTGCTGTAGCTAATGCATCCTGAGCTTCATTATTGGCAATGACTTTGATATCTATCATCGAATCAACTGTTTCTGTTTCAGGTATTTCCAATCTTGATTTTTTCATTGCAAATTTAAACTTGAAAGTTGATCTTTGCCTTATTCATCTTCATTCTGAAAGACTCTTTTTTTGAGTAGCCCTGCAGTCACTTGCTCTTCCTTTGTTCCAGCAATGAGTGTGGTCTCATGTGCATACCTGAGATTCTATATACAATAGGCCTCAAATGACGCTGTTACTATACCTTTCTGGTTAATTTTTCATGCACCATCATATCATCTTCTCTCAGCTTCAAACAGAAAGGGTGACAGAACACACTGCATTCCAGTGACCACTAAACCTTTGTGGGCAGCACTTTCATTTCAAAAATGAACCCAAGCACTATTTCTTCACTGCTAACAGGATAATCTTTTAGGCTCATAAATCTTCACTGAACCTTTCAATGGCTCTGATATCTTTCCAACACAGTGGTGCAGAATTGTGTGCAATGCATTAGCTCATTTGTTTTGATGCCTTTAATTTTAAGGCACTTGTCAGATAAATTGCCTTCGGTTTTCACAATCTTTAAGTTCCAAAACAAAAAGCAAATCACACTATCACAATGCTTGTGGCAGAAAGGAAGATTATTTGTCCATTGTTAAGCATGCATTTGTTTAGATGCTGACAGCTAGTCAACAGTTGAGTCTTTATGCACTGATAAAAGAAGGCTTCCTATTTACTGAAGCATGGAATGCTGCAACACAAGGATTGGGAGGGCAAGCTGAGGCATGTCAATGCCATCCAATGTCAAACTAACAAATTTATCAGAACCTTTTATCCAAGTTACAGGGTATTGTTCATTTCCTTTGCAGTCTGCTTCATTTTGCAAATTTCGATATTTGATGTTGTTTCAGCCGATACTAACCTCGCAATACTATCTGGTTCTTTAAAAAGAATGAGCAAATTAAAGAGATTCTGCACTATATATATTTTAAAGTCATAGATTTCCTTACACATGCATGTGCAATATATAGCTAGAACTTAAGAAAATCCTGAACCAGGACTTCCATGTCCCTTTTTTACTTCAGATTTCTGAACTTTCCATTTAAAAAATAGTCTACGTTTCTATACTTTCTATCAAAATGTATAATCTCACACCTTGTATGCCATCTGCCACTTGCTTTTCCACTCATTTAGATTACTTACAGTGTGGAAACAGCCCCTTCGGCCCAACAAGTCCACACCGACACGCAACCCATCCCTCTACATTTACCCCTTCACCTAACACTACGGGCAATTTAGCATGGCCAATTCACCTAACCTGCACATTTTTGGATTGTGGAAAGAAACTGGAGCACCCGGAGGAAACCCACGCAGACACGGGGAGAAGGTGCAAGAAGGTTTCTTGTAAGTGTTGCCTAAGCTTTTATTGATCAGCTATAAAGCAGTGTGTTACTGCATTTTTTTTCCAAACTACCATTCACAAGCAAATTATGTGTAACTCAGATACAGAATATAAGTGAGCTCTACAACCTATTTAATCTGCACTGCTGTATCCATATGACACCTATTGAATTCCACTCGTTGTGTCCTTGATTTCTTTTTCAATTAACTATCAAATAGGCCTTAGGAAAATATCTATGGCTTTTGTCCTAATAACAGTTTCTGTTGTGAGAACTCCTGTTTTCTAACCATCTTCTATAAAGCAGACAAGTGGAAGATGGTGATTTTAATGCATTAGAATCTGCTGGATATTGGTTTCTATTTCCACTTGAGAGTTGAGTTGAATGGGTAATTTCAAAGTGTATCAATCAAGTGCTGCATCTCTCTTCTGAGCTTGTTAACCCCGCCCCCCATCCTCCAACAGATTCTTGTATAACTGTAGCCAGATTTGTCCTGATGACTCCATGTGCATTTTGTAAGAGAAAGCTGCTAAATTTGGGCAAGTTGACTTGACTACCCAATGATAAAGGAATTGTAGCTTGCAAAACCTAAGAAGCTTAAATTTGATAATAACTATAAATGGGAACAACAACTGCAATTCACCATCATCCATAGGGCTGTTAAGGTGCAGTAGTAGTGTCCCTACTTCAGAGCTGGAGACTCGGTTTCAAGTCCCATTTGCTTCAGAGGGATGTCATAACATCTCTGAACAGGTTAATTAAAAAATACCTTTATCACTACCACATCCATTGACTGTATGCAAGCAACATTCCAGCTGAGGGCCCTTGTGGTATAGTGGTAGGGTCACGATCTCTGGGCCAGAAGATCTAGGTTCAAGTTCCACTTACGTCATGTGTATGTAATAACACACTTGAACAGGCTTATTTTGGAAAATAGAGCCAAATCCAGCTTCATGCTCTTTAATGAATTGAATGAGTCTAATACTCATCGAGAATAAACAAGCCACTGATTGATTGGAAGAATCTGAATGGGTCCAATATTTAGAGCTAGCTCATTTAAAGCTAGCTTCTATTGCTGACAACTAGCTAACACCATTTAAAGAGAAATGCATTGCTGCTAGAGCTGCCGACAGTGTGTATGAAGTGAATCAGACCTGCATATCTCTGAATATTGGCACTAGATGACAGAAAGTTGGCTTGAAAGTTTTCAGAAGAAAGTAATGACTGCAGATGCTGGAGATTAGAGTCGAAAAGCACAGCAACCAAGGCAGGCAGCATCCAAGGATGATGACCTGCCTGACCTGTTGTGCTTTTCCAATGCCACACTTTTCAACTCTAAAGCTTTCAATGCTGCACCAGTGGTCTTTGTGGAGTAGGTAGCAAGCCGTAACCCTTCATTCGCAGGGCCCCAGAGGGCTTAGAGATGTATATTTAGAAGCTAGTGAGAACAGATAAGTATGGTGGGTCAATGCCACGACTCAAAACTTGAGGACCTAAATGCAATGCCACAAGAAGTTCAATAACCTCATAAATAGGCAGATCAGTGAATCTAAATTCAAATGTATTACCTTATCAATTGCACCACTGGTCTTAGATGGTGCTTCATTCAGTACACTCTGATCACACAGTTACTCACAAATGATCTCCAGCAGATCAACTAATATTGTTATGTTCTACTGAAGCTCCTCAGCCAGGAGACCTGGGTTCAAGTCCTACCTGGCTCCAAAGGTGTGGAATTATCACAGCTTGATTTGAAACAATTATTATAGGGGTTCTTGTGGTGCAGTGTCCCTACCTCTGGACAAGGTAGCAAGATTCAAATCCACCTGCTCCAAAGATGTGTAACATCATCTTTGAACAATTTGGTTAAAAAAACTAAGTGGCAAATCTTAGTGGTTTGGTGCAAAAGAAAGACTGAAGACAGAAGATCTTCGGTAAACAGAACAGATCTGTGTCCAATTAACCAGTGTTGTGAACTGGCAGCCCAAAGGAGAATGGATGAAAACCACTGCTGGTATTAAGTATTATTTTCTTTGAACTTATGATAAAACACCCATTGAACCCTTGTTCACTTTCCACTGGTGGCTCAATATTGTACTGATGGCACATTCTGCGGGCTTTCAACCATAGTATTGACTTCCAAACTGCATAATATTCTGACACAGTTCCCTCTTACAAGACAGGTTTGTGTACAATTGGCAGCAGAACTTAATTGGACGGGGTCAGGTGCACCTTCACATCCTAAACCTTATAGAGGAGATGATGCCGGTCATCACAAGAACACCTATTTCTGAGGATGTGACTAACAGCAGGACTGAAACCACTGAAGATGATGGCATCACACTATTCTTTCATTATTGTTACCCCTCATTCCACACACTTCATATTTTAAAGCTAGATGATGCAAGTATGTTCCTCCTTCTTTCCCTTCTCCACACTACAATCTTACTTTGTACATTTCTCCTTCAGCTACCCAAGTACATCCTGACAAGACAAGGCAACAACAAGAATACATTATCCTGCTTGTAGCTGAGCTCAGACACTCATACAAATCCAATTTTAGAGGGTAGGATCCAATTTTAGGATCTATATGTGACAGACACCAGCCATGAGTGACATGCATCAAGGCTGGGGCAATGATAGAGCAGGCACCAGTATGCTCAAGAATAGGGTTGCTCATCAGTCCTTCTTCAATTGGCTATTATGAGGACTTTAGAGGACTAGCCTACAGAGGAATGCTGATAGAAATGTACAATGAAGAAGGGCTTGGTAAATTGGGAAGTCAGCAACATTCAGTAAAGGGTATGCAGGCATCCGGCAGTAGTTTGACACAGGGCTTTGGGCAGAGCTTGAAGCCCATTCTTTCAACCGTGGACATGATGGCCAATTATGTTCACACATTTATCCATCCAATAGTGATGCAGTGTGTTTCCACTGCAGCACAAGCAGCCTTCATCAAATATCTGGGTGCTGCAATAGAAACTAGACTGCAATCCATTGCCTTGATAACAGGTGCTTGCCAAAGGGCTTGCACAGTCTCATTGCAGAACAGCAGTCTTTCTTCCAAACGAATATTCGGATTCTGGAGGTGACACCCCAACAATGTGGCATGTGTATCATGGAATCCAATATGCTTCTCCCTCCTCTCTCTCTCTCTCTCTCTCTTTCTCTTAGCAAGGTTGCATTTACTCTTTCATTACTCCAATTCTGAATCCTTGCTGCTGCCTGTCAGTCCAGTGGACCAGACAACTGTTGCCCACGTAGCGATAGTCCAATGATCAGTTAGACTTTCTACTACTACTAGAACTTCAATCACCAAGGCCATCTGCAGGCAGCCCCATTGAAAGTCAGCAACATTTCATCAGTCATGTTACTGACACTGGAATAGAATTGCATAGGACAAGCAAAGGCACTAAGAAAACAAGTACAAAGGGAATAAATATGGGTAATTTTCTGAACTTTGTATACATTTCAGAATTATTTCTTTTATTACTTTAGTGGGGAACGTGTATTTTTGAAATCAATGTGATAGTCATGACAGCGTTGCAGAGAGTTATGCAAGGGGAACTAAAGCAACGTGAAGCATGCAAGAAACCCAACAACCTTGATACCTGATCTGCTAAGTCCTGCCAAACTCCTCATGAGCAGCTCAAGCAGCAAGGCTTGTGCTGTCATGCTGGAAGTATGGATTTCATTTTATATATATAGATATATATGTTGTGTCCATGTGCATAGATTGCACACCAGGAAATCATTTGCCACATTTTCTATGGATAGCTCTTGTTGCTCAGTGGCTTCCACATGTTTACCATGGTAGTGCAAGTGTAACTGGGTAACAGAATAAAGGCATTAGGATAGCTGCCATAATATCTGGAACTGGCCTTCATGATTTGCTATGGTCACACTAAGATTCAAAGATTTATTTGAACTTTAATTGTAAGATTTAAGTCAACTTTAATTCAGGCTTGAGTTTGTGAGAGCCACTCTAAAAGTTTACTGATCTTGAATAGTTACAAGACCCATCCAAATACAAAGCTTTACAGAATATATTACATTTACATAACAAGTACAAAAGAAATAACACTTCATAAGACCAGCAATCTTTCAGTCAATCCTCTCTGGGATGCCAGTTGGCTTCACTGAATAACTGAGCATGGGTCTCCTGTTCTGTTGACTGAAAATCATTTTTGGCCTACCTTCTTGTATCTGAACCACTAAGAATTATAACCTATTTATTATCCCTTGGTAGCTACTACCTCCTGAGCACAATCAGAGGCATCCTGATCTCTACTTGGTATGAACAGTTCATGGTTAATCTTGGATTGGGTAGGTAGTGGTCTGCCCAGTTCTTGTTTTGTTTCTTTAACAATGATGGTCATCTTCACAACATAATTCTTACTGCCTCCTCGGTCACCCTTTGACATGTCAATCACTGTGTAGGATTATCCCTTTCATAATACCTTGTACCTTTCAACTTACCAACTCCATAGACCTTTACCAAGCTAATGTAGGACCAATGAAGAATTTGTGTGTCTGCTTAGAATATCCTTCCCAGTGAATAACTATAATCCCAAATGTCCCAATTGATACATCTAAATCTCTAAAATCTAACAATACCATTTGAATAAAAGAACTATGTGAGACTCCATAATACTGTAGTCTAAAACAAATTCACTGGTTATTTCTCAGAGAGCATAAAGACTAGACCTATTATGTACTTTGTTACAAACCTAAACAATTCTAAAACACATATACAGGTATGTATTCTAGTCAGCAGCAGCTTATTTCAGAGAGTGAATTAAGCACAGAAAGGGAGAAACGGATTTTCATCTAGTCCTATATGTCTTCCTGAGATGAAGTCAAACACAGGGCCTGGAATTCAAAGTGTTGCAGTTGCCCATTAATATCTTTAAATTAATGGTGATCAATTTAATGCTGCATTCTCCTATTGACAAAAATACAGATTGCTAGAGGTTAATTGCATACATTTCTATTTCAAGGCAACAGATATAAATTGATGCAAGTGTCAACAGAAGTTGTACATATTAATAATGAGTAATAACTAATGTTAAAAGCTATGTCAAGTATTGACTATACCACACGGTATTGGACTATCTTTAGAAGTTTAAGTACATTGAACTAGGAGTGCCACTTCGTTCATAGTTTGATTGTTTTGAATATTGTTTTGCTACTGGAAACCAGCATTATGAAGAATTGGAGCAACACTAACCTGCCCTCTTCTAACCTTTGGAATTAGCCACATTTTAATCATGCAGCTCCATTGTTTAACTGGTTGATGATGAGGTTGATGTCAAGGAGGATGTCAAGGAGGATCTCCAGGAGGTGAAGAGCTAGCGAGCCACACTCTTTGCCTCTGAGGCCTCTAAGATAACCTTGCAGTCCAGAGACCGCTCCATGGATGAGTGCTCATGTTCTTCTTCCAGAAGGTACACAAGGAGAGGTTTGTGCTCAGCAATCTGAAGGAAGAAGATAGCTCTGTAACATCATCTCAGCCTGACATACTGAGGATCAGTAAATCCTCTTATGCCAGTCTGTGACATAAAGCCCACAGACAGCGTGGTCCCCCAATCATTCCTGTCCTCTATCATGGAGGTCTTACACAACAGCACACGGGAGAGAATGGACCATCTGTTATCTCTAGATGAGCTGAAGGGCCTCAAGTCCTTAGAAAAGAATAAAATTGCCAGAGGAAATGGCTTACTAGCGAGTTGTATTCAGCTCTGTGGGACTTGATTGGCCAGGACCTGCTGGAGGTGTATGACAGTATGATTCTGTCAGGTAGCATATGTGAATCCTCATCTACAGGCAGAAGGGGGACAGGGAGAAAATTTGGAATTGGCAACCAGTCTCATTGGTGACCAAAATCCTGTCTAAGGTCATCGTCATCTGGATCAGGTCTGCTCTGGGATCAGTGATTCACCCCGGGCAAACCTGTGCTGTACCAGGCAGGACAATCTATGAGAGCCTCGCGTTCCACAGAGATATGATTGCCTACATGCAGAACGGAAGGGTGGATGCCTGCCTCATCAGCCTGGAACAGAAGAAGACCTTTGACAGGACATCACATACCTACATGTAGGACATGCTCTCCAAAACGGGCTTAGGAGAGGAAATCTGCAATTGGATTCATCTGTTCTACATCAACATCATTAGTGCACTCTCTATCAATGAATGGGAATCAGGAAGTTTCCCGATCAGATCTGGAGTCAGGCAGGACTGCCTTCTCCAACCTGCCTTGTTTTTGTATTGCATAGAGCCTTTTATTGAATCCATCAGGAAGCATGCAAGCCTGAGAGGAATGACTATTCCAGATCAAAGCCTCCCTGTACATGGATGACATCACCATTGTCTGCTCAGATCTGCTGTCAGTGGCCTCGGGAGTCATGGTAAATCGAGGCAAGAGCAAGGCCATGTTCTTTGACAACTGAACCAACCAATCCTTTATCCCCTTCACTGTCAGGACAGATTACCTGAAACTGTCACACACCTCTTGCTGGGAAGTGCCTTTGCAAAGTAATACTGGAGAAAGAAGCTGTAGTTTTTAATCAAGGTTCATCCTGAGCAGCTCCATGACACAAAACTCTGTGCTCTATGGTCTGTTCCATGGGATATACACCAAGACAAACATTAACCGCACCTGGAGGACCATCAATTTGATGAAAGTTGCTCTTGGGTCTGCCCGAAACTTGTTGGTCTCGCAGAACAAATTGGTCTCAATCGAGTGTTGCAGACTGGAACATTCCAAAGGCTACACTATGTGCTGAAAGATGCAGTAAAGCATGGGAAAACTGTCACCAAGGTGCAATGGGGAAAGACCACTGTCTGAGGTATTCCTGCTAAAGTTAATGGGGGAATCCACTCAGTTATTGGAACTTCCTGGTGCCTTAATGCATGTAAATTTATCTTGAATATGTAAAAGATGCCTTTGGTTGGTTGGGATAGAGTCAAACTCAAATGTTTGTTTGTTTACTTGATGTGCTATTCTACCAAACCGAACTGCATTCGTGACAAGGTATATATACAAACATATTTTTTATGAAAAACATATATTTCTGAAATTTTAAGAAACTTAGCTTAAGGTAATACTCTCTTTTTAAATTTTGTTTCCTCATTTTCCTATATAGATCACTCCATGTAACACAGACAGTTGAGCAGGATGGCCATTCTTGGAGAAGTCCTAAACCCAGCACCTGGTAATAAATCTAAGTGGAGACATTGAATATCTACAATCTAGTACGATGTTGTGAAAACTAACATTAATCCAAGGAACACAACTCCATAATGGCATGCACTTGCGCTCCACCAAGAAAGGTGGATTTGATGATAGGATACCAGCTTCTGTGAAGTCATTTCACAGTCCATTGTGGGTCGACCCACAATGCCCTTAGGAAGAGCACTTGGTTTCCTTCCAACTTTCTAAACAGTTAATAATGATGTACATCTCTTCTGAATTTACACCAATACAAACTTATAGAAAAAAATATTTGTGGTTGATATCAATTTTTTGATGCTCAGAAGGTAACACTTTGTTTTTGTGATGCAATAAAATGGTTACCAAATTGTGCACTTGGATATTCTGTAATGTGAAACCACCAGCCTAGTAACTCCCATTTAATTGCATAGTGATTATATCTGAAATTCTGATCTTTCTCCAGCTCTTTCATAACCAGGGCAGCAGGCTTAAGTTGTTTACATGCATGAAATGCTCATTAAAGCACAGATTGATCAGCACATGAATTATACTCTACTTGCACATTTCATCAAAAATCTGATCTCCTACTCTAGCAATCAAATTATTAATATGCAATTCAAGATGCAGGATGCTATTCTTGGAAGATAAATTTCAAAACCCATGTGCTTTATCATTCAACAAATTTCTATAACTTCTTTATACTGTTTTGCAAAATGGTCCAAATGTAGATCAGTGAAATATATATTTATACTGCATTTCTTCTGAGGATAACCACCATTTCCTCTCTCTCTCTCTCCACAGGTCACGAGACTCCTTAGAAGACATGAGGCACAGAGAGCTCTCAGGCTGCTGTGGTTTTATCTGGGTAAATTACATGTTTTTCTTGTTACAACCTTGAAAATAAGTACCTCATTTTCAACTGTAAAGGAAGCCAAGGGAGCTGATCTACTTAACGTGAAAATGAAATATGGATAGTTAGACTTGAGACAATGCTGTAAAACTCAACAAATTGGCTTGGAAAGCCAAAAATGCTTGCCTCTGAAGTTACCTTTGTCTTTTAAAAAAAAAGTATAATATATTCTCATACCAATGTTAAAAAATAGAACCAATTAGCTGTGACAACTTGACATTCAGGAATACAAGTACAGAGATTACAAAAGAAAAATTACAAATGCTACAAATCCAAAATAGAAAATGCTGCAAAATGTACAGTACCTGAAAAAAATCAAATCGGTTATAAATTTCAGATGGAATAATTCATCAGAATTGATGAAAGCTCACACGCAGAATATAGCAAAGTCATCACCAACTAACCTATTTACTGACCAGCTCTGATTGCTTCTATCTTACTTTTATGTTGGTATCATAATTTCACTGTGATGGAAAACACCTAGCAATACATTGGTACCACCTAATGATTATACCTGCTAGAGGAATGCCACCGATTCAGAAGATTCTACACTATTACAACTTGCAGGACAGCGTACCTGAGACTGATTGATAGCTGTATGATTACCATGAAGCGGAGACTGGCGGTCCTTCTCCTTGTTGTGCCGATTGCTTTGCTTACTGCGTTGGAGTTGCTGCCTTAACTTGGCAATCTGCTATAATTGGATACAAATAAAGCAAAGTAAGAATTTATAAGCAGATAAAATAACTTAAATGTTGGTAATAATTTAACTGGCAATAATTCCCATGACATATCCCACTCACTTCTGCAGATGATAAAAACAATGCAACTTAGAGAGAAAAAGGTTGAGAGATGACTTAATTGAGACACGTAAGATAAATCAGAGAATTAGATAGGGTGGAAAATGAGAGTCTTTTTCCTCGGATGGTGATGGCTAGCACGAGGAGATATAGCTTTAACTTGAGGGTTGATAGATTAGGACAGATATCAGAGGTAGTTTCTTTACTCAGAGTGGTAGGGGCAGGGAATGCACTGCCTGCAGCAGTAGGAGACTTGCCAACTTTAAGGGCATTTAAATGGTCATTGGATAAACATATAGATGAAAATGGAGTAGTGTAGGTTAGATGGGCTTCAGATTGGTTCCACAGATCAGCGCAACATCGAGGGCCAAAGGGCCTGAACTGCGCTATAATGTTCTATGTTCTAAATGACCAGGCCGCACTTCCAAATGGAAATAGCTGGATATTCCACAATTGTAATTTGTTTATATAAAAGGCATATAAGTAGAATTATGGTCAAGCCAAAATAATTTAACTTTTTGATAGTTTCATTAAGATGAATAGAAAGACAATAGAAAGGGGGAGGTGATGGCTTTGTGGGTGTTTTTTATTATTGGACTGTTAATCCAGAGACCCAGGTAATGTTCTGGGATTCGGGATTAGAATCCCACCATGGCAGCTGGTGGAATTTGAATGCAATAAAAAAAGGTCTGGAATTAAGAGTCTAATGACAACCACTGTTGATTGTTAGCATACATGCTAGCTCTCTGCAAGAGTAATTCTCCCAGCTACTGCTCTCTTGCCTTTCTTCATAACCCTATAGAATTTCCTTTTCAGATAATGAAAAATGCAAGGTTAGGTTGACTCTGTGAATGCACACATGCAGACATCAGACTCCAGATGCAAACTCAATAGATATTTCAACTGAAAAGTCAGCAAGAAAACTGAAGCAATTAAGTTTGATTCAACAGTAAGACTTTTTTTCCCCCCAATGCTCAATAGCATATAGTTAAAGCACAATTTTTCAAACCTTCTATCCTTTACATCAATAAACATCTTTACTTGGTTCAAGATCAGAAAGGCATGCAAAATATTACTAGGTCTCAGAAATGTCACTCTCGAGATTGAAAATGCACCTCCAACTGTCTATTCCCATTTCAGAAAAGCACTTTATTTCAGCTTGGTTTCCACCCTCATCAACTGAAATCTCCAACGTAAGATACAAAGAAATCCAAAGCCTACAGTGTTCCATTTGCTCTGACTAACAGTAAATTAAATATACATTAGTCCATCTATAAACATTTGACTGATTACAGAGAAACTAATTCTTAAAAATAACAATTTAGACCAATTTTCAATACACCAGATAAAATTGTGACATCTGTAAGTATTAAATCAGCTTTTAACAGTAATTAATGCAATAACAGAACCACACTGGATATACAATAGAAATAGGATAGATGACATAGTGCAAACAGCAATAGCTTAACATAATACAACTAATTTAATCAGCAGAATTCAAAACATAATGCTCAGTTCCCAAGAGCCACTCTGAGTGGCTCCAGTTTAATTGAAATCTAATACATTATTTTTGAGCAGATGCCATGTTAGAAGCGACCACTGAAGCACAAAGAAATTAAAAATACATTTATTGGGGGTGGAAGAATTGAGGCAGAACAGTTAAATAAATTCAGAGAGTCAACCTAAGCTTGCTGAATCTAGATTACTGCAGCATTAGTCAAGACATTGTAAATTTAAGCTGTTGACTTATGACAGTACAATTCATCAAGTTTTTCTTTGCTTGTATTAATAATAAGCTAGCCAGATCAAATTCATGTGACAACAGTGTCTACAGCAGGTGTCTTATGCTGTACTTATGGTTATACACCATCAGGAAAAACAAAGGGCCACAATTACATGAATTCTGCTCCTGTCCTGCAAATTGTGGCTTCAGTCCACTTCAGGAGAAGGAGAACAGCAGTGTTCCTTGCATGTTCTAACTTGTAGGAAATATATTCGTATCTACAATTTACTGACCACAGCAGAGGAGCACGCAACACTGAGAGAAGGCTAACTCTATATCTCGAGCTATTCTGGCCAGGGAGATACTGAAAGAGGTTGTGTGACCTTCAACGGGGAAAGACAACTGAGATTGAGCACAGGAAAATGTTTGTTTCTTAGTTTTGAATGTAACTATTAACCAGTTATTGGGAGTCCAAAATAAGCAATAGATAATCAACTGGAATGTATATCAATTTCACTGTTCTGGGAGAGATTTTAAGTTAAGATGTTATTTTAACAATTTCAACTAACCAAGTTTATTAATAGCAATACTCTGCAGCTAAGAATAGTCAGTTGTTAAACATATCATACAATAACAACTATTTACATATAGCTTTTAATGTACAGGTCATTCTCCTGTAACATGCATTTCGTTAATGCGAATTCACTATAACAGAATTGACGGATTGGGGACACTGTTTCTGAAGCGCGAACTTTTAAAGCGTGTACTGGTTATAACACGATTCTGGTCCCATTAGTTTAAATGGAGTTGCTATTATGTGATTTTCTTATAACATGGGATTGCATGAGAACAGAATTACCACATTATAGCAGAACTGACTGTAAAAAAAATCTGAGATGTACTAGGCCACAGGCTGAGAAGAGAACAAGTTGTGTCAGTGGGCATGAGAGATTACAGTTATGGGCAGCAGCTGGTGACCATGGAGTTGAAAGCAGCCAAGTTTGCTAGATGTGTTGGAAACATTCCTGCTTCTCCTAGTCCAACAAACAAACTTATGGAATTGGCTTTTCTCACCTCATTTCACCTGCTGAGTTTCCAAGGGTGAGTTAAAATGAAGAAGTGTTTATATATGTTGAAGATGTATAGCCAATACAACTTGCTTCCTAACAGTGAATGGTTTCTCCATCCTCATCCCATCATCAACAAAACAGGAAATAGACAGACTTGTTTACTGGGTTGGGTTTGAATGCTTCACTAGTTTTAGCTTCACACCCAAGTCTAGCCCACCAATCCTTCAGAGTTAAAATTACACACCCAACCCCTCTAACAAAATTACTTGAATGTTCGGAATTACTATTTAATTGATCCACCCTGAATGGTTATGAAATACATACTTCAGAGACAAACCTTGCAGGGGAACTCTTCAAGGACTTTGACAGCATCATGTCTGCTCAATATTAATATTTGTAAAGAATGGAATCATTTTGAAATTTTACAGAATGCCTTACTGAATTCACTTTCAGGAAATGCAGATAACATGTACAAATATTCAAGGTGGCCTTTATACCCAATAAAATGCTTCTTTACCCAGAATACGAGACAACACCACAAATCTGGATCAGGAAAACCTTCAAATTCCATAAAACCAATAGGGCAGACACACGCAACAATTTATACATAGTGAGGAGATGGCCAAGGTGCAATGTTTCTGAACAAGACAGACAGACATTCAGATAACATTTTGGGAACCCTGGGTGTGATCCCATCATGGCAGATGGTGGAATTTGAAATCAATAAAATCTGGAATTCAAAGTCTAATGACGACCATGGATCCATTGTCGATTATTAGAAAAATCTGGTTCACTAATGGCCTTTAGAGAGTGAAAACTGCAATCCATACCTGGTCTGGCCTACATGTGACTCCAGACCAGAACATTGTGGTTGACGCTAAACGGAAATCAGAAGTGGTCTAGCAAACAGTCAGTTGTATCTAGTTGCTACAAAATCTCGAAAAAATGAATGAAACCAGATGAACTATCTGGCATTGGCAAAGGCAACAGAAATGACAACAACAAACCCAGCCCTGTCAGCCCTGCA
Organism: Chiloscyllium plagiosum; assembly: GCF_004010195.1. Classification (NCBI taxonomy): domain Eukaryota; kingdom Metazoa; phylum Chordata; class Chondrichthyes; order Orectolobiformes; family Hemiscylliidae; genus Chiloscyllium; species Chiloscyllium plagiosum. The sequence goes on from NC_057714.1 coordinate 39,507,532, forward strand.
AAGGTCTCTTCATTAACATCTGGGGGCTTGTGACAAAATGGGAAGATTTGTCTTGTAGACAAGTTAAGCAACAGCCTGACATAGTCATACTCACGGAATCATTCCTTACAATGTCCTAGACAACCTCATCACCATCCCAGAGTATGTCCTGTCTCACAACTAGCACATGTGGAGAAAAGTGATATACATTTGGGAGGTAGTTGCCTTGGGAGTATTCAACATGACTCCAGAAACTATGAAGTCTCATGGTGTCAGGTCAAACATGGGCAGCTGAAACACTGGTATCTGCCCAAGGTGAAAAATTGCCCAGGTATGTCCAATCTGGGCATTTACTGTCCTGTCAGTGCCTCCGCCCCTCCGCCCCCAACACTACTCTTGATCATCAGTAAAGTATTATGAAACATCAGCAATAGTGTTATTAGATAGCACTTGCTTGGCAATAATGTGCTCACCACTCAGTTCCAGAGGTAAAAACAATGACTGCAGATGCTGGAAACCAGATTCTGGATTAGTGGTACTGGAAGAGCACAGCAGTTCAGGCAGCATCCGAGGAGCAGTAAAATCGACGTTTCGGGCAAAAGCCCTTCATCAGGAAAAAAGCTTTCTCCTGATGAAGGGCTTTTGCCCGAAATGTCGATTTTACTGCTCCTCGGATGCTGCCTGAAGTGCTGTGCTCTTCCAGCACCACTAATCCATTCAGTTCCAGAGCTCATTATAGCCTTGGTTAGAACATAGACAAAAGAGATGATAGCCAGGGGTGAGGTGAGAGTGACTGTATGAAGGCCACAATTGTCTGTGAGTATATGCTATTTTCTGATTGAAACCAGCTAAACTACAATTTGGGAAGGTTTGAAGAAAACACAATAAAAAAGATAACACAGAAAACAGACGAAAAGAAGAAGGACAATAAGATGACAGAAGTTAATTTTGACCAGAATCTTTGTATCTTTGAGACATAGGATTCCTGAAATATTTTGGGTTGAAAGGCAAGAAACGACTAAGGACAGCCCGATCAATTACATTTCATTTGAAAATTGTGTTTTGTAGAAATGGAGACGACACTTCTATGTTCTTCTGTTAAAGACAGTGATACAGTAGAAAGTGGAGTAGCTGTTTTTTGGTGCTAGATTTGAAATACAGCAGTGCACTAATAAAGTTCCATAACAAAAATCATTTAATGTTCTAGACAATCACTCAAGAAAAGTTAAGTCCCCTTATTTTGTTGTGATAACTCTTCCCAGTCACTTATAAATTGAGGTTCCATGTCATTTTGTAACCTAATGCAGTTTTTTTATATTCATGCAAACTCACCTATGACCACATTCATTAAAATCATGCTTTAAGTTATCGATTTATTTTCTGCACACAGGATGCTCCAGCAATAGGTTTTCAACTTGCTTTAAAGCCTTGCAACAATCTGCATCAGCCTCGTGTACAGGTCATTCTGTTATAATGTACATTTTGTCAAAGCAAATTTGCTGTAACGTGAACATTTAAAACGTGTGTTGGCTGTAATGGCTTTAAACACCATTTCTAAAGCGCGATTTTTCTGTAACACGGAGTTGCATAAGAACACAACTATCATGTTATAGAAGAACTGGCTGCACCTGTATGCCTATATGTACACAACCTGTTTTTTGAAGACCAGTCTTCCCCTTGCTACCCTTCCATTAGTGGCTATTCAATTAGCCCAGTCATTAGAAATATTTTTCCAACCATAGCATAAAACTCTGTGCAGGTGTGGGCAGCCCCTCGAGGCTGCTCTGCAATTTCACACAATCATGGCTGACTCCATCTTGGCTTCAGTTCCACTTTCCTGCCAGCTGTCCATAACCCTTAAACCCATTACTAATTAAAAATCCTAAGTTTAGTCAATGTCCCAGCATTCACACACTCTGGGGTAGTAAATTCCATGGATTCACAGCCTTTTGAGAAAAGTAATTTCTCATCTTTATCTAAATCTGTTACCCCTGAACTTAAAACTATAACTCTCATTCCAGACTGCCCCGCAAGAGGTCTACGTCAACTTTGGCAATCCCCTTTAGTATTTTATATACATCAATTAGATCTCTTATTTTTCTGATTTCCTGAGAATATAGGCCTAAACTGCTCAAATTCTCTTCATAAGACTATCCCCTCATCTCTGCAATTAATCTAGTGTGCCTCCTCTGAACTGCCTCCAATACAACCACATTCCTCAAGTAAGAGTACAAAATTATACATAATTCTCCAGGTATCTGCTTGGTAACTTTCTTCCTCATTCCAAAATAGGCTCCTTCAACCACCTTAAATTTGAGATTGCATTTGCCTGCCAAACTGCTAAGCCCCCTTCCCTTCCCTTGAATTCCTGCCCACTTTGTATGCTCTCTGCTCAGGTTCCTCTAATCCATTTCAAAACAGGTCACAGGAAGTAAGGAACATTATACATACATTAATATAGCTGTAAGTTGTCTGGTGGGGCAGTATTGTGCAACAAGTCATCAGTTATGGATCAAAAACAGACAATGTAGCAGAAACTCAGGAGGTCTGGCAGCATCTGTGTCGAAGAAGTCATATTTGTCTCAAAATGTTAATTCAGCTTCTGTCTGCACAGATCAGAGTTTCTCCAGCATTTTCAGTTTGTGTTTCAGATTTCCAGCATTCTTTTACTTTTACATCAGTCATGAGTGTCTAGAATACAAAATGATCATTCTCCAAAGCAATGGGATTGGTTGAATAGCTCTTTCAAAGACCTAGCACAAACGTGCTAAGTCAAAAGACCTCCATCTAAGATGTAAGATTTCAAGAAGGTAAACAGCACCATTAAATCTGTTAATAGCATCCACAGACAAAAGTTAGAAAAATAAACATATCACCATAATAAATTGTCAGCATCTAGTAACCATCAGAAATTGTAGCCCTTAAAGTATATTGACAAACACATTCCAAGCAAAGTATATGATTAATGACGATTCCTTTTCTTCATATGCAAAGGTCCTTAAAGTTTTGCATTGTAGTTGGAAAACAACTTATACAACATTTGAAAATCTGAACAGACACTTCACAATCATAATAGTTCCAGAAGGCATTTAATGAAGTGACTGAAGATTAGCGCAGAAAATAGAAGCTCATAGTGTACCAGGTAACATATTAGCATGGATAGATTGTTAGTTAGCTAACAGAAAGCAGAGAGTAGGCATAAAGTCTGTTACAGGTTAAAAAAATATAGGAATGATGAATCTGAGGATGGATGCAGGTATCTCAACAGTTTATAAAAATGACGGATAAAGAACAGAAAGTACTGTTGCCAAATGTTCGATAATACAAAGATAGGTAACGAAGTTAAATAGATGGGCAAGAGCTAGCAAATAATGTATAATATGGAGAAATGTAAAACTGTCCATTTTGGAAGGAAGAATAAGAAAGCAAATTATCTAAAATGTAAGGCAGAGCTTTATGGTGTATGGGGATTTGGACTTTCCAGTTCATAAATCACACAACGTTAGTATGAAGATACAACAATTAGGAAACTGAATGTTATTATTCATCATGAGAGGAACTGAATACAGAAATAGGAAGCTTATGCTAAGTTTTGCACAGCAATGGTCACCTTATATCAGGAAGGATATAAATGCACTGGAAATAGTTCAGAGAGGGTTTACCAGACTAACAACTAGAATGGGAAGGCTGTCTCTCAGAGGAAAGGTTAGACAGGCTTGGCTTGTATCCACAGGAGTTTAGGAGAATAAAAAGCTATTTGATTGAAATACATAAAAGTCCTGAGGGGTCCTGGATTGTATGAAGAGAAGACCTAGAAGAGAATACTCTAAGGAGAATCTAAAATTAGGTGTCACTGTTGAAAAAAGAACAGGGGACACCCAGTTAAAACAGAGAGGAGATAATTTTTTTCTCGCTGCAAGGATCATGAGTCTTTGGAATTCTTCCTAAAAAGGTGTGCACGCAACACCTTGACTTTGTTTAAGGCAGAGGTAGATGGACTATTTTTTTTTATTTTCAGGGGTAGGAAGGAATGGGGATTTGAAAATACAACCAGATCATCTATGATCTTACTAAATGTGGAAACAGTTTAAGGAGTTGAATGGCCTATTCCCATTCCTTGTTTGTATGTTTAGACTATTAGATTTAAGCAAAGCTTTAATTAATCTTTTCAGGTGCCAGTTAAATATAAAAAAAAACATAGATATCTTTAATGCATTGCCATGCCTGTTTTAAACAAACATCCCAAGATTTAGATATCTTGGGATTTGTGGGCGGCACGGTGGCACAGTGGTTAGCACTGCTGCCTCACAGCACCAGAGACCCGGGTTCAATTCCCGCCTCAGGCGACTGACTGTGTGGAGTTTGCACGTTCTCCCCGTGTCTGCGTGGGTTTCCTCCGGGTGCTCCGGTTTCCTCCCACAGTCCAAAGATGTGCAGGTTAGGTGAATTGGCCATACTAAATTGCCTGTAGCGTTAGGTAAGGGGTAAATGTAAATGTAGGGGTATGAGTGGGTTGCACTTCGGCGGGTAGGTGTGGACTTGTTGGGCCGAAAGGCCTGTTTCCACACTGTAATGTAATCTAATCTAATCTAATCTAAAGTCCTTTATCCTCCCTAGTGACAGACTTGTGTATAAGATCATCCGCTTAATAAAGTAACTGAGAAAATTAATGAAGTGTATACTCATTCTTGCTAAATAGCTAGCTGAGAAAATCAAATTCAATTCAGTCTTATTTCATCTTTATCAATCTTGCCAGATCATCTGATAAACCATTAATCTGTAGAATGTTGATCCTACCATACATCTGAAGTGAAATTTAAATATAATCAAGTCCAACAAGCTATATTTTAAAAAATGTTTTTCAACTTGCCTTACATAGATAGTAAGAAATATACAATCATATTAATGTTTTAGTCCAATATTACAGCAGGTAATACAAAACAAAGGTGATCTAAGATGCACTCTACATTGCAGCTTGCGTTGTCAATCCAATCTATTGGTTTACCATCAATGCCACAGTTGCAATGCAATTGCAACCTGCTTCCAGCATTAGAACCTAGCATGCAGCTAAAATTAAGTCCTGCGAGAAAGGCCATTTTACCACAATGACAAAATTGGCAATTGGCAATTCAATAAACCAACAGATTATTTCTCAGCATTAGTAATCAGCATGTGCCAATAACCTGCAGCACAGCATGGCCAGGGAACAGCGACTGCTCAAGAAAACAAAAAAAAGCTGCACAATTACACCTCAATTCAGAATTTGAAACTGTGGACTGAATTTTCTCATTTTTGGGTGAAGTGTTACTTTTGGGTGAGATTCATATCAGGCAGCCTGCCATGGCCCACATCAACTCTTCTCATGTAATCTTTTGTTTATCAGCTCATTAAACATGTAATCAGGTTCTCCAGTACCCACCTCACTGAATCATGCTTCTGGAGAAAAGTGTCCACTGCTGCCAACACTTTGCAATGTACACTGCTGATGTCACATTTTAAAACCCAGCTACTTCAAACACTGCCAGCCAGGAACTACCCTTCACAATGTGATCCTGAAGTTATCCCAAAGGAAATGGTGCAGACAGGCAAATTTGTTCCTCTGTTTGCCAACACAGGTGAGTTGGTAGAGAGGACAGCAGTGCTTTTACCTTCTAACCGGCAAGAGAAATTATACCTACTAGACTCCGCCAGCCTGAACAGAGATAGCAGCCCAGGTGCTGGGTGAAACACAGTGCACAGCAACGCAGGGAGAAAGTTAATAATCTTTTGTGTTGTGCAAGTGTAAGTGCCATCATCTCTTCCCTGTTACTGAAAATTCACAGGGCCACTATACGCTCTAACTCTGTCACTGTATACTCATCCCACCAAGACTACAACTCTCATTATTCTATGCATCATGTCTACTCAACAACTCTCATTGACCACATTCATCCAAAGTAAGCCTTCCTGCTCTCTGTAGTTCATACTCACACACTGCAGGAAACAACAAGCCACTTCTTGGGCTGGAATCAGATCATCTCTTGACTGCCTGTGACAGTGGTTTGCTTGAGTCCATTAGATACAGTGTGACTAACACAAATGGCTATATGGTTAAAGCACATGCAGCTTGTTTGTTGCATAAGCCACTTACACATTCTGTAGGTGTGAAATTGACAACAGCACAGCAACATGCCCAACCTCTTGACTGTTCATTGCTTCAAACCATGAAATGTTGCATGCCTCTCCCTCTGTGCAAACAAGCTATGCTGGCCACTGATGTTGTCAATCTCCAAATGAAAAGTATGTCAGCAAATAAGGTAACAGCTATAAGATGCATCCTGTGTTGATTACAGAGATACATATGGCTGCCTCTGTGTGCCAAGCAACCTGACATTCATATGCATTCATGTGTTCCATGTGAACTCCTGAAGGACTAAACTAATATGACAGTTAATACGAAATCAACAACAACGATACTGTGGGGCTGGAGGTTTGGCATCACCCATTTGTGTGGATAAAGAGTTGAAGGGAATGGTGGCCCTGGAGCATGTAAGGACATTGTTGTGAAGGAATAATTGGATGAAGGTCCAGACAAGCCAGATAACCTGCCCTTCATGTCACAAATTGGCATCATCCATTTTCTCAGGGAAGGTTCCCCAGCTTGTTGCAGTTCCAGATGGCTGAGGGGTCAATCCTCTCAGTATCTCTTCTTGTTCCATCTCTCCCTGTTAGCATTTTCCTGATGCTTCATGGGTGTGATGTCCCATAGGCTTCGTAAGAGACATTGCCAGGTTCTGATTTGACATCCAGAAAACCTTTCAGTACCAAAGCTCTTTCTAAAAAAAAAAGCTAAAATTGCAGCTAATAAGAAGATGCAAATACATGAAAATAAGGTAATTGCTCATTAAGAATACTCAGAACTCACAGCTAAAACCCTAAAGGGGAGAACCAGAATTCCTTTCCTCAATTTTAAGAATCAAATTTTTCTATGTTTTCTCAACTTTCTTGCTATTGCCCATGCCACTCAAGGAGCAGGATATTCTGCTCTGCGCCTCTAAAACTTGTCCGAACATGAAAACACAAACTTCAACTTTACATGAAGAACTCTTGCTGTTAGAAGTCAAAATATTACTAAAAATAAAGCAACTGAAACATGGCAAGCCACTTTGTAGCGAACTCCTCTTCCATTACTAGGTTACTCACAGTTGGTTTTAAGAAGAGAAAATTGCAAATTAAAATCACCCTACAAATCTTATTTTAATTCCAGTTTGAATATCAGTTAAAACTTCCTCTTTCATTATTAAACTGAGTTGACACTGAGCAACTGGGCTTGCAGTTTCACTATTAATTACTGCTGTTCAAAATGAATATTCTTCTCCTTTGGCAGCCTTCCATTTTGTGCTGATGATTGTGCCTTCGTAGTCAACTTTAAACATCTGGAGCACCACTCCTGCACAGAAGTCTCTGCAACCTTTACTGCAGAATAAGTCAGTTGGATGAGAAGATGCAAGATTCACTGGCCTTTGTTTTGACTCCTGATGAAGCAAACCAATTCAGGTAATAGTCTCATTATGCATAATATGGGTAATCTGTTATTACTCCTGTTATGAGAGAAGGTATTTTCACTTTATGCAATTATGCGAAGACAAAATACCTCAAATCACTCTCTTGATATGTAAAACGTCGTGAGTCATGAGTTTCTTTAGCTTCAATTTTGGACCCTCTCCATTGCTATATTGGCCTTTAAATTTTTTTCAGGTAGAATTCATTAATTACGCATTTCTTCTTAATCAGTCTTCCCTCCCATTTAAGCTGGATACATTAGTTAGCAGCTTCGTATTTCTCTCACAGTAGTGTTCACTGGTCCAGGTACTTGAGTTGCCACAATTTTCTTTCCTGCTAAGAAAGCTTGCTTATTTCGTGTGACGATGTTATGGGTGTCACTGGGTCACCATGGCGAGATGATGGCCTACTGGTATTGCCCAGAGTTAATCCAGAGATGTAGATATTGTTCTGGGGATACAGGTTCTAACCCAGCCACAGACGATGATGGAATTTGAATTCAATTTTTAAAACTATGGAATTATGAGTCTAATGATGACCATGTTGATCGATGTCCATTGTTAGAAAAAACCCATCTCATTCACTAATGTCTTTTAAGGAAGGAAACAGGCATTCTTACCTGGTCTAGCCTATATCTGACTCCAGACCCACAGCAATGTGGCTGACTCTTAACTAGGGCTTATGGAGGAGCAATAAGTGCTGGACTAGCCAGCAACGCCCTCATCCCATGACTGAATTTAAATATATTATATATACATTCATCTTGTAACAGTTCAAAAGGATAATGAGAAAAGTTTTCTCATATTGATAAAAATAATGAGAATGCCTGAAAAGTTGGTATTTCAACTAATCGATAACAGAGGTTAATGACTCGTATAAATCTAAGAAAACAACAATACTTGCTCTTACTCAAAATAAAGCACCAGACAAAATTAATCCCAAAAATCTGCAAAGGATTAGTCACTGTACTTATTTTTATTACAGAATTGAAGTAAAGTAATTGTATTTATAGAATGCTTTTCAAATTCCAAACAAATTTAAATAAGGATTTCATAACAAAGTGCTGCATACCTCACTGGAGTCACAGGCCAATCGTTTGCAAGATCTGAGGCCGCAATGGCAACAATCGAGAGGAAACTCCAGCCAGGAAATGATTTCTATTTCCCTGAAAGTTTGGAAACTGGCAGAGTTCTTAGCTATTCTGATTGGCTAACCTGGCACTTATCTTGGGCTTCACTATAGAAATAAATGTAGCATCACCATAGACCCACTGGACCATAGGGCTACTCTCGCATTAGACAGACAGAGATGACGGGTGGTAGTTTAAGCAGAGCTGAGGGGCAAAATTGAGAAGGTGAGTCTTTCGTAGTAACTTTAGACAGTGAGGGAATTGGACCCATGCTGTTGGTGTCACTCTGCAACACAAACCAGCCATCCAGCCAAATGAGTGAACTGACCATGCGCTAGATTACCTTTGAAGCATTTAGAAGGACCCACAGTTAGAAAACGTGTGGGAAGCACTGCTTTAAATAATTACATGATCAAAGACAATTTGATTTAGTATTTAGTGACCACACCCTCAGAAATAATTCATTCTTTTCAGTAAAAATTCATTCATTCCACAAGGGAATTATTCAATATGGTAAACCAGTCTGACTGTTGTAGCAAGCTTAATTCAGAACTTGCGCCTACAAAGAATTTTTCATGACCACCAGGTATCATAAAGCATTTGATGGCCAATAAAGTTCTTTTGGGTGGTCACTGTTACAATGTTGGACATGTGGTAAACAAACTTGAAACAGCGAAGAGAAATAACCTGATTACTTGTTTTATACCATGCTGAATGATGGATATACTGGCCATAACAGCAGAGATAACTCCTTCTCTCATTTGAAATGGTGACCTTTTACCCAAGCAGATGGAGCTTCTGTTTGATGCATTTTAATGTTTCAATGAAGACAACACCTCTGTCAGTGCAGTGCTCTTTCAGTGCTGCACTAGAATGTCAGCCTGGCATCTTATGTTCTAGTTCTGGAATGGAACTTGGGGCAGAATTTTCCCAGCCTCTGAACTATGTAGGCAATGACAAGTCAGTTGGGAAAATATGGAGAGATCGGAAAAGTGAGATTCTCAACAGAGATAAAAGTCAAATTCTGCTACCAGATTTTGAAGAGGGACATGAAAATCTTGGTAGTGAGCAGCAAGAGGCCTATTTGCATGCATTTATATGTATTTCATATCTAATCTAGCCTCATTTATGTGAGGATTGCTATTCTGCTACATCAGTAAGAAACTAGACTGGAATAATTCCCAACATGAAAGTCTGGGCAGGTCTCTGGCAGCTCCAGGTCGCAGCTTGCTCATCTGGGTTTGTCTTGTGTTATGAACCAGACTGAACCCCCCTCAAGATATATCAGGGAGATTGGCTAGACCCTAACTTTTATCTTAATAAAGGAAAGTGTAAAGTGCTGCATTCCAGATGCAATTTAATTGGTCAAACTACTAGGCTTTAAGCAAAACACACTTTATTCTTGCACCACGGTCAAAACACAAACAAAATATAAAGAATTAGCACAACTATAACTCTATTGAAATACTTAACAAAATATTATTTAGCTACTATTCATCAACTGTTCCAATTTAGCACCAACCCATAAAGACACCCCTGGCAAAGGCAAATTCGGCAAAACAGATTTGCTCATGTGCTATTTCCAGTCCAGGAGAAAGGGAAACCTGATAGGATGAATCCTGCAGCAGAGAGAGGAAGCTCAAGCCTTTTGCAGCAGCAGAGAGAGAGCTGTATCTAACAGCTTCAACTCTAACAACCCCAACTTCAACAACTGAAAGCAAAACTAAAACCCTGTGTCCATGTGAGCCTCACTCCAACCACGCTTGCTTTTTTTGTCTAATTTTTTTTTAAATCCCAAAGCTATTTACTCTGCTTTCATTAGAGCAGACACCTCACCACCAAACTTACAACATTTCTCTTCAAGAGAAGCAGGAAGGAGTAAATCCTCTTAAAGACAAATTTCATCACACTTGGACAACAGTCACCAAATATCTCAGCAGCAGCTGCTTGCAGCCCCAGTCACAAAGGTTGGCATCACACATGCATCAGCATCACTCCATCCTCATGGTATGTCTCTGACTCACTCCAAGATACAACTATGCACTTTGGAGCACACAAGCACCTTTGCTTGTAATGCTGCTGCCAAGCCATTTTGTAAACAGAGACAAATGTAGAGACATAGTAGATAGGAATAGGTGTAGGCCATTTGGTCCTTTAAGCCTGCTCTACAATTGAATTGATCATGGCTGATCATGCAATTCAGTATCCTATTCCCACTTTCTCCTTATATCATTTGACCCCTTTAGCACTAAGAACTATATCTACCTCTTTCTTGAAAATATTCAATGTTTTAGTCTCCAACCACTTTCCATGGCAATTGCCCATGTCATGGACTAGACCAGGGTGCAGCTTGGGACTCCTTGATTGTTTTTTGTGCTCACCAAGTTTGTACCTATTTGATGCTCACAACATCTCTGCCTTTCCATTTTGCCCTTTTCCAACTCATTCCAAACTTAAAGGCTCAAAGTGCATTTATCTTGGCAGGCCTTTTAGCACAAAGCTAGGCAGCTTGTCATAATTGTCAGCAGTGATCAGTCAAGGGTCTGGAAATGTCGCTGTCGGGGTGCTGTGTTACATCAATGTCACAACTACACTGTGTGCCAGCAGCTTATGCAACAAACTGCATGCTTCAGCCAAATTGTCATGTTTCAAAGTCCTCAGTCAAGTCAAGGGTTTTCACCACAATCAGTCAAGGATAATCTCAGTCCAGTGACTTGAACACAGTCAGCAAGCCACATGGGCTGATCAGGTTCAGGGGATCTGGGGCACTACAGGATAGGGGGTGGGCCACTATCAGTCCTGGAGAACCAATGCAAACACTACGTTGAATTGGGATTAGTCAGCCAGAGAGCTACACAGAGATCAGATATCAGTCAGGCTCATCCAAGTTAGTCAGAGGAGTGGCTCATAGTTGGACTGAGGCCTACTGTGGTCATTGACAGTCACAACCATGCTGGCTTCAAATTGTGTAGCATAATGGTTTGCATGGCTAAGCTTTAGGACTGAGGCTCAGGGATAATGTGAGAAATGATGATTTAAATGAAAGAGTTGGGTGGAGGCACATGGAGGTTCTGTACTGATGGAGTCAATGAAGAGTGCAAGGAAGAAAAAGACATGCAGAATCATCATTGCTTTTGAAACTAATTCTAATTGCAAATGCACCATATAACAATGCACCAGACTTCATCAATATTAAAACATTCCATTCCATCAATGTATTATTTGTATGTGCTTACTGATGCCATATCTTAGAAGTCTGAGCCAGGTACCTTAGAAGTTATATGGTATCTACTTCTTTGAGAATTCCCATGTTTCTGCTTCATTTCAAGAGGCAGATATTTTACAAGGATGGTCACTGAAGGAGAGAAGGGCTACCATCTGCAACTATGGCTGATGATTCCTTCTGACTGAGGCTAAGCATAGATGTAACGTAGCCTATTCTTCAACTAGGGTCATTATGGAGCAGAAATCAAATTTGAGGTTTCATTGCTTGGATCAGTCTAAGAGCAGCCGTGCAATACAGTGCAGACAGAGAGAACCGCATAAAACCTTGCATGCTGTGCATTGCACAAATGGAATGGGGGAAAGAGGATATGATGAATGCTGAAGTGATGGGACAGCAGCAACAGTCTTCTGAGGAGGAGAATAAGGACACTAAGCAGCATTGCTTCCAACAGGATAGAGCAATGCAGTATCAAGTGCAATAGGCCAGACAGGAGTTGAGTTAGGCGATGCCCACTTCCAACAGATGTGAACTGGGTGCACTGATCACTCATTGACTGCATATTTGCTATTGCTTGAATGCCAAGTAGCCCTCATTATTTTCAAGATGCTGATTTTGGTCGTTTTTCCTTCACTTTTGCTGTTGTTCAATAGAAGTTATGCTTTCAATTGTCTGAAGGCTTTCGAGCATGTCATGCACCATGTTGATAATGAGTAGATGTTGTGTGATGCTGAACATTAGACAAAGAGTAGTCTATGATGGTATGGTATTCAGGTCAAGTAGCCTGTGGCACTTGATTCTTATTGCTGCAATTACAATGATAACCAGAAAGGACAACAAAGTGTTACCTATGCCATTCAGATGCCTTCAGTAGCCTTTCTTTTGCATTCCCTTCTCACTGCATTCTGCAAAGAGCAGCTCCCACCTGGTAGTACGTAACCTGGTGCAAAATTAGTCTTCGTATATAAAACCAGTCATCCTGGCAGTGGCGAGTACTTCTCCTGTTGGTGAGCTCACAATAGTATTAAGCAGGCACCATGCAGGCATGGTGCACATATACGAACGTAAGAACAAGGAGTGGGAGTAGGCAATTCAACCACTAGAGCTTGCTCCATCATTTGACAAAATCATGGCTTATCTCATCTCAGCATCAACTCGACTTTCTTGCCTGTTCTCCATAAACTTCCAATCAATTACTAATTAAAAGTCTATCTCCTCCTTACATTTCCTGACTGTACTCTGGGGTAGTTAATTCGAGAGGTCTGTTTTAAATGTGCTACTCCTATCTTAAAACTATGATCTCTTGTTCTAGATTGCCCAGATAAGAAAACATATTTTCTATGTGTATTCCATCAATCCCCTTTAGCAACTTGTATTCTTCAGATTAGATTAGATTAGATTACTTACAGTGTGGAAACAGGCCCTTCGGCCCAACAAGTCCACACCGACCCGCCGAGACGTAACCCACCCATACCGCTACCTTTACCTAACACTACGGGCAATTTAGCATGGCCAATTCACCTGACCTGCACATCTTTGGACTGTGGGGGGAAACCGGAGCCCCCGGAGGAAACCCACGCAGACACGGGGAGAACGTGCAAACTCCACACAGTCAGTCGCCTGAGTCGGGAATTGAACCCGGGTCTCTGGCGCTGCGAGGCAGCAGTGCTAACCACTGTGCCACCGTGCCGCCCACAATTAGATCTCCTTTCATTGTTCTAAACTGCAGAGTATAGACCTAAACTGCTTATTCTCTTCATTGAATCTTCTCATTGAACTGCCTTCAAAACATCTATATTCCTCCTTAAGGGGACCAAAATTGGATGCAACACTCCAGGTGCAGTCTCAATAAGGCCTTGTACTATTGCATCAACATTTCCCTACTTTTGCAATCTAATCCTTTCACAATAAATGCCAAAATTCCATTTGCTTTTGTCTTTACCTGCTGAACCTGTGTACTAGTCTTCTAGATTCATGCATGGAGATAACTAAGCACTGCACCAAAGCACTCTGAAGTTTCTCTCCATTTAGGGAATAAGTTGTTGTTCTAGTCCTCTGACCAAAATGGATAACCTTACCACTTATCCACGTTAACAAGGTGAGCAGTGCAGAATGGAGATAAACCTCACTAGATCTGATTGAGAGAAATGCCCCCATGAAACTCCCTGACATTGATACTTAGCTGGCAGTTTCTCCAAACTATCCACATAACTGAAGTTACTCGCAACTGCAACTTATGGCTAGCAACCATATGTAACTGAGCAATATTGAGTTTTCTTCCTTCAGCGCAATTTTAATAGCTTTGCAGAATTAATTACCGGACGTCAATACACTCGAGTCCAACAGGTTCATCTACACCGTTTAGACATGTACAGACAGGCTCTGCTCTTGTCAATCACTTCTACAGTTTAAAAAAATGCAGCCTTATACAAACAATATTAAATACCCTTCCAGAATTCTGCAATTGTTTTGATATCACATGTTGACATTGATCTTAACTCGAGATACCAAAAGAAAATAATTAACCTTCCCTACAAAGAATGTTTACAGTCTGTTCTGTTTTCACATCTTGCAAAACGTGTTTGAAATTGCTTTGATGTTTAATACATTACATATAATTTAATGAAACTGGTCTCAAGTCAAGGCTGCATTCACTTTGACTGGGGAAAACTCCACAAAAAAAAAGAGAACTAGAGCAATTAGAGAAATAACCGGAAAATTCTTGTCTAACTGCTACAGGTGATTGAAACTAGTTTAGGAGGTCTCATTTGCTTTCGTTTGTATCACAGAATGCCGAACTTTTGTCAGAAGTGACCTTTGACTCTACTAGAATGTATGTATGGTATCAATCAGGAAATTGGAGATGTTTGTAATAAGAGTAAAACAGGGACTTCAATCCACATACAAACTGAGTAAGACCAATTAACTTTAATCTTGTGCAAGATGCATTCTTGGAATGTATTGTATAATACTCTCATTGGTTACTTAAGATACTGAGAGAAACCAAACAGAACTGCAGAGTATTTCTTCAATGGTGAGGGATTAGGAAGCATTGAAGTCCAAAGATGCCTAGATGTCCTTGCTCATGAGTCAAAGAAAGCTAACATGTAGGGACAGAAAGCAATTTGGAAGGCAAATGGTAATGCTGGCATTTACAACTACATGATTTAAGTAAAAGAGGAAAGATGTCTTCCTACAATTGTATAAAGCGTTAGCAAGACCATCTAGTTCAACATAAAGCAAGTTCAAAGTGCCAAATGGCCCATCCCTGCTCTTATTTCCAAAATTCCATGAAACAAATTCATCTCTCTACAATAAATGCAGCCTAATACCCGATATTACCTAACTTACACTGACTTCTTAACAGTCATGGGGTGGAAGATAAGAGACGAATACCACAGGTCCGCACAGACAATACCTCCTTGCAAATGTCACAGCCCAATATCAGTGCTATATAACTATTTGAACTAAAAGTCTCAGAAGTGTGGGCCTCAGCAAGTTTTGACAGGAACCTGTGGGAGTACCCAGAAAAGGTCATGTTAAATATCAAATGTTACACTTCTGAGGAATCTATGTGGACCCAGATGAGGTCAGTTGCAAACTATTTCCATAGTTTAACATCTTGAGCCCAGTCATTATTCCAGGAAGCTACACTACAACGCCTTCTGAGATTAATGTTCTTTCCTGTGGCACAATGATCTAAAATTTTTTTAAAATCCATTGATCTCTCCTCATGTCCATTATCATAGTGGTTTTCTCAAACAAAACTGAAGTAAATTAGGCAAATCGGACCAATCCAACAGAAGTTGCTCAAGTCCTCAAATTATCTAACACCAATCATCAGTTCCAGTCACTTCCCACAACTGAGGGGTCAGTTTTTTTTCTCATCTCTCTTTCTCTCTCTCTCTCCCACTTTTAAAATAATAATTACATTTGCAATTTTCCAATCTAATGGGATTAATGCCTAATTCATATGCTATTTCCTCAACTATTCCTTGTTTCTGGAGATTTGTCAATCATAAATCCCATTACTTTTCTCGTTAGCCTTTTCTTACTTTCACATCCTGTATTAAATCCATGAGGTACCCTGCCCACCTTTGACTAATATTTAGTTCCATTAAATTCGAGAATGCTGTTCTCAACCTCTATTCTGAGAAGGCTTATGAAATATTTGTTTAACAAAGTTAATGCTTCCTTATTTTCCATTATAGTATCATAATATCTATCTGTAATGGGTTAACATTTGTCCTTACTATTGTCTCACGATACATTTTATTACCAAATAGCCAATAGTCTTAGCAACTAGGCCCAACATAAAATTGGCTAAGCAGTTTCTGCAAGTAAGGTCTGATGGAATGTAAAAAGGCCACGGTTACCACAGATCAAAAGCAAACAATGAACAGCCCAGATCTGCCATACATGTTGAATTGAAATGCTCGACCTTAACAATGAGAGAGTTGCTCTGACCTGATGCTCAAGGAGAAGTATTCTGCCAAAACAATAGGGAGAGACATTATATTTGTGTATTTCCAGTTCCAGACAGACCCCTTGGCATGGTGGAGTAGTCACATCTTGGTAAGGGTATGGGTACACCTTGGCCTAACTACATTAGATGTTATGACCCTTATCCTGTGGCCTCATTGGCTGAATCATAGAATCCCTAGTGCAAGAGGCCATTTGGCCATCGTGTCTGCACCTTCCCATTAAAGAGCATCCCACATCTAATCCCTATAACCCACCTATCCTGCAACTCTCTGGACTGTAGAACAATTTAGCATGGCCAATGCACCATTTCAGAAGGGCTCAGAAAGGGAGAATAAGAAGCAACTGCTAGCAGCCATTCCCTCAGCAAAGACACAGCCGGTGAATACACTGTGTCAGACCCACCTTCTTATTAAGAAGACCCTGAGTCCATTTTTCAAAAACATTATCCTATTTTTTGCATAAGAGGTGTTTTCTTTAATAAGTTGAGCCACAGTCTTTTGTTTGTCTCACACAGTAAGAACACCGGGTGAATGTGTTTTATGAGTAATAAACTGGTCAAACTATCTGTATAAGAATATTTCACAGACAACAATTTATAAGTCTTTTATTGTCTGTTTCAATATCCTTTGCAAGTTGCTTCGATTGCCTCATACTTGCTGCTGCTGGTCTTGGAAGGATTGGTAAAGAGCAACGCCATGATGAAAATTGGGAGATGGATGAAGATTAAAAACAAGTATGTGTTTGGTTCAGAAATAGCAGTAAATATGGGGCTGAATTAGTTTTGTTCTTTTTATTCAAGGTAGGATGTAGCAGTTGCACACAGAGAGGACAGTGGAGTATTTATGCCTTTTGATAGGATACGCTTGATACTGACTCTAGCAATGATGAGATCAATTTCTTCAGCAATTGCAAGAAGCCTTGTAGGTATTTTCCCAACTCCCCAAATGTGCCACAATCCAAACATTGGATTGGTAGTAACACTGGTGTATGTTGAATCACAAAATAAAAGCATTCACCAAGTTCTTATGCTGGAAAACTACTTAATTCAAAAAAGCAAAAGTTAAATCCCTCACTTATCAATACCAGCTTTTTGTCAAGAGTAAGGAATGACAGAGCAGCTCAGGAAGCAGCAATGACATTTTTATGGAAGCAATCTACTCTAGATGTTCACAACATGTTATTGGAGGAAATCCATGCAGAGACACCTGCAGGTACTTAATACAACTGCAGCCTCTCGGGTGTAGTTGGGTAAAAACATCAGAAAAGCCAAAGGAAATTTAGAAGCAACAGTAAGTATTAAAAAAAAACAGACTTGAGAAAATCATTAATGTTCATTTTCTCCAATGCTTTTTTTTAAAAAAAACAGTTCTATTTGGAACAGGGAAGGAGAAAATCTGCCCTTTGAACTTAAATATACACTATCTCAAATTATATAAACTGATAGCACCTTGTCTTTAAAGGGTAAAATAAAAAAGGAATAAGTTGTTGTAAAGTGCACTATTGTAATACAGAACCCATCTCTAAATATTAAAATTATTTCAGGCAGTTATTTCTCCAGAGCAGTTAGGGATAGGCAATAAATATTGGCCTCAGTAGCAATACCCAGACTTGATCAAAGAAAATCAAAACACATAATACAAAAAAAATGATACTGTGATTACTGTGTTCCCTGCCTGAATACTAAACATGTACTGGCAATGAAATAAAATTAGTTATTTGCATACAGTATTAATAAGCTCAAACAATTTCAACAACAATTGCACCTACTCTGTGCCTTTAAATTAGAAAGGCACTCCAAAACACTTAACAGAGTTATAAGGATTGAAGCCAAATTATATTGTACTGCAAGATCTGAATAATTATATAGCAACTGCTACAATACTGAGTTAGTCTCATAAACAGTATAGTTCAAGGAATTGACTGCCAAACTGACTTCTGTTTAGCCATAAGAATTCAGAAGCATGCATTCCAAAGAAAGAGAGGGCTTGATGCTTAGTGTCCACAACAACAACTAACTGCCACCAAACCATCCAAGGGTCAACAAGCAATTTGTCAAGTAAATTTATGGGTGGTGTTCAATAGAGACTATATTAAGTCACCACAATCACAGTAATAAAAATAAAAGCACATGCATTATACATATCTCCCCAGCAAGCATAAATGGTAAATTTCAACTTCCTTCATATGACGGAAAGCAGGTACTCAGGGTAATGAAAATTAAGTGGGAGACTTACCCTCCGGTTTCCCACAATAATCCTGATGTTTGCATTTTTGTACTGCACACATGAAAACATCCACACAAAGACAGTGGGGTATTCCTATAAAGAATGGAGATTGGGTCCCAACAAAATGTTTAGTTTATTACTGGCCTGAGCAATGAAGCACTGGAACATTCCAAGCAGACTGAAGCTTGTTAAAGGATTAATTGGAAAAGAAGCTTCTTGATGAAGTATATTTTTTGACAAGGTAAAAACAATGACTGCAGATGCTGGAAACCAGATTCTGGATCAGTGGTGCTGGAAGAGCACAGCAATTCAGGCAGCATCTTTTGCCCGAAACGTCGATTTTGCCTGTCCTCGAATGCTACCTGAATTGCTGTGCTCTTCCAGCACCACTGATCCAGAATATATTTTTTGACAGTCTATTCCTTCACCTTCTGGAGCTATTAAAATTGTGTTCTTCCAAGCTCCACAAAAAATTGCTTTCCTCCTTCACCCATTTTCTTCACAGCCATGCCAATTGCCTTTTTCCCATACATAGACCCTGTCTTTCCCTATCACGTACCCATGCCACCCCTTTACACCGCCTTCCTGCAAAGTCCACCCCATTATGCCACATCATACCCACTCTACACCCTGTTCTTCACACTCCTCACTCACTCATCCCTCCTTAACCAACTGTTAATCTCTCTCAAACCTCTGAATTGAATTAGTCTTCAAGATGTTGGATATTAACAGCCACTTCCAACCTATTTTCTGATTATTTAGGTCAGATTGTCCATCAGTGGCGGATTAATGTTATCTGGGAATACAAGTCCCTAGGGTTTTTTCTGATCCATTCCTATAAAGATTCCCAAATGTAAAAGTCTTGAATTCAAATGTTGCCTGCTCACAAAAAGGGAAATTCCTGTAATTTGGCAGAACAATTCTCTGAAGATCTAGCAACAGCAATGTGACAGCCATTATATTCTGAAGAACAGACAGTGGTAATCCTGTTGCTGAAGCACAGTCAGAGAGGAACTATCTGCTCAGCAGAGACAATTATGTCCACAGAGAATAAACCTTGGCAGGAACTGGCAAATCAGCTGAATGTGGGCTCCAGTGATCTGCAAATGTGAAACAATATAGCAGATTAAGCCTATCAGCAATGGCATTTAAAGGCTATTTCACTCACTATGCACTGCAGCAAATGCATTGTTCAACCCAAACTCTAACCACCCATGTTGTCTCCTACTTTCCATGGACATTGTTTTGGTTGCACAATTTATTTTATAGCTCCTTCATGACTAGTATTATCAATACAAAGCTTTGCTGATCTCTTCCATGTTGGACACTTTTATTTTGGTTAAAACTGCAGAGACTTTAGAGATATGACCAGCTACTAATGCAAACTACTCATTGTAACCCTATTTTTGCAGAAGGTAGCACACAAGAGAACACGGACGGAATAAGGCACTGTCAAGTTATATTTTCTCTCTCTTTTTAAGGTGCACAAGGGCAGATGATGCACAATCAGAACGACAATGAACTGCAAGGGTTTTCATATTAAAGCTCACTCTTGTTTACAGGAGTACATTGGTCCTACATGAAAGACATCAAACAACCTCTGGAACTGTAGAAATATAACATATTTGAGATTATACCTTCATTCAATATAATGGGTCAAATTGCTTTTAAAAAAACAGCTACATAACATAAGTTATAATGAGAAAAGTTAACCTCTACATCATGTAGTAACAACTTCTGGTTTTAGAAAAGTAGATCTGCATTTCAACATGAGTAGTATACAACATTAGCAAGAAAATTTTAGTTCACTGCGTGATGAGTTTCCAAGCAGAACACCACCTTAAAAGTAAACAAGTAAACATTTGAACTAATTCCAAAATCTGACATTTCCATGTGATACAATGTGGGAATTGCAAGATGAGATCATTTTAAAAACAGGTACTATGTAGTCAACAAACAGTTGAGATATGGTTATATACCAGCAACACTTCAGACACCAGAATGACATCATACATGGTCAAAACTCAAGAGGTAAAAAAACAATCTGAATCCCAGAGCATTGTAGTCTGGAATAAACCTTCGTATTGTCAGAACAGTGTTTGTTATACTTATCAAAGCTTTCCCATGGGATGCCTTAACAGAATCATATCTTTCCATCATCTCCACTAATCAACACCACTAATCAGGTTAGTGGTGGTTTATTCTATGTAGCGATGCACTTTACTTTAATAGGGCAAGGATTTTGCAGCATTAATTCATGGACATAACGAAAATCCTGGTTGCCTTTTGATTTCCATTTCATGATGACTTAACATTCATATTTGTTGAACAATCAGCTCTATTCTATGCACTTCTGTATGATGTAGTCACAACTGAGCTGCTTCAAAATAGCTGAAGCAGCCATTTGTAACACTATGACATAACTTCTTAATCAACTGCATCGCCATGGAAAAGCATGAACTGAGGCCATGCTAACAGAGGTTGACTGGATGGAAAGGAAGCCTTAGCCTGATTTAAAGCAACAATAACAATGTTGTCTCCCATCTGTCCTTGTGAAGAAGCATGAAGCAAGATGCATAATTCAGCAAGGAAATAAGGCCAAAAGATTATTCTTCAAGAGAGGGCTTGAAATGAGGCATTTCTATCAACATACAAGCACATAATAGTGACAGGCAGCAAAATACCGGTTGATTCATCAAACCTGCCCACCCCCATGATGCCTGGAGCATCACTACTAAATACTGCAAACACACCTGAAGCCATGTCATCTCCGGGCATAGGTAAAAACAGAAAATCAGAGCCAATATGAGAAAAGGAATTCCTCAATGAAGCCACAAGTGATTGAAACCAGTCTAGGAGATCCAGTCATCACATGTGCTGTAACTTTTTTACACTTACATTCTATATACCATCTCTGCCCCAGTCAAGAACCGGCTCAGCTTCCTCTTGAAGACATGCACAGTCAGCACACATTACGCAAGCCAGCATTCCAGAAGTTCGCTATTCTCTGGGAAAAGAAAAAACCTTTAACAACTAGCCTATTCCTATTTCTACACAATTTAAATGTATGTCCTCGATTCCTCTTTCTACGTCAAACAGAAATGATCTTTCACTAAGGAATGCAAATCCAGCCCTTTTCTTATGTTATACAAGTCCTGCACCTAATTCTACACAACTATAAAAGTTAATAAATGCTGCTTTTGAAGCCTGAGTAGCTGATGTTCTTTAAACCGTAAGCATTCCTATTGTGCTCCTCTGAACCTTTTCTGAGACTGTCATATCACAACATGGGACTGGGATATCATAGCAATTATAGAAACATGGCTCAGGGATGGACAGAACTGGCAGCTTAATATTAGAGGATACAAATGCTACAGAAAGGACTGAAAGGGAGACATGACAGGAGGAGGAGTAGCATTTTTGATAAGGGATAACAATACAGCTGTACTGAGGGAGGATATTCCTGGAAATACATCCAGGGAAGTTATTTGGGTTGAACTGAGAAATAAGAAAGGGATGATAACCTTACTGGGATTGTATTATAGACCCCTTAATATTCAGAGGGAAATTGAGAAACAAATTTGTAAGGAGATCTCAGCTATCTGTAAGAATAATAGGATGGTTATAGTGGGGGAATTCAACTTTCCAAACATAGAGCGGAACTGCTATAATGTTCAGGGTTTAGATGGAGAGAAATTTGTTAAGTGTGTACAAGAAAATGTTCTGATTCAGTGTGTGGATGTACCTACAAGAGAAGGTGCAAAACTTGCCCTACTCTTGGGAAATAAGGCAGGGCAGGTGACTAAGGTGTCACTTTGGGGTCAGCAACCATAATTCTATTAGTTTTAAAATAGTGATGGAAAACAATAGACCAGATCTAAAAGTTGAACTCCTAATTTGGAGAAAGGCCAATTTTGACAGTATTAGGCAAGAACTTTCGAAAGCTGATTGGAGGCAGATGTTCGCAGGTAAAGGGACTACTGGAAAATAGGAAGCCTTCAGAAATGAGATAACGAGAGTCCAGAGAAAGTATATTACTGTTAGGGTGAAAGGGAAGGCTGGTAGGTATAGGGAATATTGAGGGTTGGTTAAGAAAAAGAAGGAAGCATATGTCAGGTATAGACAGAATAGATCGAGTGAATCCTTAGAAGATTATAAAGGCAGTAGGAGTATACTTAAGAGATAAATAAGGAGGGTAAAAAGGGGACAAACGATAGCTGTGGCAAATAGAGTTAAGGAGAATCCAAAAGGTTTTTACAAATACATTAAGGGCAAAAGGGTAACTAGGGAGAGAATAGGGCCCCTCGAGGATTACCAAGGTGGCCCTTGTGTGGAGCCGCAGGAGATGGGGGAGATACTAAACTAGTATTTTGCATCAGTATTTACTGTGGAAAACGATATGGAAGACATAGAATGTAGGAAAAAAGATGGTGACATCTTGAAAAAAGGCCATATTACAGAGAAGGAAGTGCTGGATGTCTTGAAACGTATAAAAATGGATAGATCCCCAGGACCTGATCAATTGTACCCTCGAACTCTGTGGGAAGCTAGGAAGGTGATTGCTGGGCCTCTTACTGAGATATTTGTATCATCGATAGTCACAGGTGAGGTGCCAGAAGACTGGATGTTAGCTAACGTGGTGTCACTGTTTAAGAAAGGTGGTAAGGACAAGCCAGGGAACTACAGATCTGTGAGCCTGACATCGGTGGTGGGCAAGTTGTTGGAGGGAATCCTGAGGGGCAAGATGTACATGTATTTGGAAAGGCAAGGACTGATTAGGGATAGTCAACATGGCTTGGTGCATGGGAAATCATGTCTCACAAAGTTGTTTGAGTTTTTTGAAGAAGTAACTAAGAGGATTGATCAGGGCAGAGCGGTGGATGTGATCTATATGGACTTCAGTAAGGCATTCAACAAGGTTCCCCATGAGAGACTAGTGAACAAGGTTAGATCTCTTGGAATATAGGGAGAACTAGCCATTTGGATACAGAACTGGCCCAAAGGTAGAAGACAGAGGGTGGAAGTAGAGGGTTGTTTTTCTGACTGGAGGCCTGTGACCTGTGGAATGCAACAAGGATCGGTGCTGGGTTCTCTACTTTTCATCATTTATAGAAATGATTTGGATGTGAGCATAAGAGGTATAGTTAGTAAGTTCGCTGATGACACCAAAATTGGAGGTGTAGTGGGCAGTGAAGACAGTTACCTCAGATTACAACAGGATCTTGACCAGATGGGCCAATGGGCTGAGAAGTGGCAGATGGAGTTTAATTTAGATAAATGCGAGGGGCTGCATTTTGGGAAAGCAAATCTTAGCAGGACTTATACACTTAATGGTAAGGTCCGAGGGAGTGTTGCTGAACAAAGAGTCCTTGGAGTGCAGATTCATAGCTCCTTGAAAGTGGAGTTGCAGGTAGATAAGGTAGTGAAGAAGGCGTTTGGTATGCTTTCCTTTATTGGTCAGATTATTGAGTGCATAGGTTTAGGGTGAGAGGGGAAAGATATAAAAGAGACCTCAGGGGCAACTGTTTCACACAGAGAGTGGTACGGGTATGGAATGAGCTGCCAGAGGAAGTGGTGGAGGCTAGTACTATGCAACATTTAAAAGGCATCTGGATGGGTATATGAATAGGAAGGATTTGGAGGGATATGGGCCGGGTGATGGTAGGTTTGGAAGAGATTGGGTTGGGATGTCTGGTCGACATGGACGAGTGGACCGAATGGTCTGTTTCTGTGCTGTACATCTCTATTACTCTATGAACATGTGAAAGAACCAAACTAGGTGCAGCATACCTGATGCGGTCTACAGTCCAACCAGTTTTTATTTTCCCTGAATAGTTCTAGCCCCACAACTGTTTGCTTTGACAATGTTTTCTTGGCATTAGTGGCAAACTTTCAGCAAACTATGTGCAATGACACCTGTAATTTTTTTCTCTCATAACAGAATTGCAGGCTTATGATATTGAAAGAAAATACATTATTTATTGATCCAGCTACAAGCAACGACCCTGTATTTACACTGGTTAAATGTCATTTACTATTGTGGCTTCCTTCCCTAGCCACATCTAAATTATTTTGCACTTTACTACATTCTTTGAATGTCTTTGTACTCTCACAAACTTTAGAATCATCTGGAAACTTATTAAACTTACTCCCTGCGTCACAGTGCAGATAATTAATAAAAACAGTGAACAACAGTGAGCCTGATGCAAGCCACCACTTGTAGTATTCTACCAGTCTGATCCACATCTGTCGATTGTAACTATTTAACTGCTGATGATTTGGAGACAACTTCTAATCCAGCATATAAAATTTATATCACTGAAGACTGGACTGAGTCATATCTACATGTGTTACCTAACCAAATATTTTCAAAAATTCCAAACCAGCGGAATTATTTTAATCAAGTTTGTAAGAAATGATTTCCTTTTCTAGAACTTGTATTGAGTTTACTTTTTCTTCTTTGTTTTATCGTGAGATTGACAGATTTATAATCAGGTAGGAAATTAAGGTTTATAGGGAAACATCAGTGGAGTTTATAGGGAAACATCATTTTGAGTGCGAGCAGCAGCAGAGGTAAGACGCACCCGGAAGACTGCAGCTCAGGTAAGGCCGTTTTTTTTAAATTACTTACCGGCAGCGGACAGCGGTGTTTTCCCTTTTACAGAAGGAGCAGGAGCAGCGGGGGAAGTGACGGGGACCAGAGGGGCAGCCGCGAAGGAAAGCAGTCACCATATACATCAGCAAGGCGGCTAAACCCGAGACTCTACAACTGTAGAGTCTCCCACCTGCCCTCCTCCTCTAACCTAGTTAATAAGGTAAGTTTCATTGTAAACTTCCTCTATTGAATATAAGTTTGTTATTGATTATATAGCAACTTGAACTAAGCTTTCTACTTTAGTACTGAGTGCGTGTTCAGATAAGTCGGGTATGGATGCTAGGGCAGTTGCTTGCTCCTCCTGCAGACTGTGGCAGGTGGGAGACATGGCACATGTCTCCGCTGGCTACATCTGCGGGAAGTGCACCGAACTCCAGCTCCTTGAAAACCGTGTTAGGGAATTGGAGCTGGAGCTGGATGAACTAAGGATCATTCGGGAGGCTGAGGGGGTAATTGAGAGGAGTTACCGGGAGTTGGTCACTCCTAAGGCTCAGGACAAGGATAGATGGATTACAATCAGTTAAGGGGGAGGAAAGGGAACAGACAGACAGTGCAGAGGTCCCCTGTGGACATTCCCCTCAGCAACAAGTATACCGTTTTGGATACTGCTGGGGGGGGATGACCTACCAGATGAAAGCCATAGCAGTCAGTTCTCTGGCACTGAGCCTGACACTGTGGCAAAGAAGGGAAGGGGCAGAATAGAAAAGTACTCGTGGTAGAGGACTCGATAGTTAGGGGAATCGACAGGAGATTTTGTGGTCAGGATCGGGATTCCCGGAAGGTATGTTGCCTTCCTGGTGCCAGGGTCCGGGACGTCTCCGATCGGGTGTATAAGGTTCTAAAAGGGGAGGGTGAACAGCCAGAAATCTTGTTACATATTGGCACTAATGATATAGCCAGGAAAAGGATCGAGGATATAAAAAGTGATGGAGTTAGGATGGAAGCTGCAAAGCAGGACGAACAGAGTAGTGTTCTCTAGTTTACTACTAGTGCCACGAGATAGCGAGGCGAGGAACAGGAAGCGGGCGCAGCTTAACGCGTGGCTGTGCAGCTGGTGTAGGAGGGAGGGCTTCAGTTTTGTGGATAATTGGATTGCCTTCTGGGGGAAGGTGGGACCTGTACAAGATGGACGGGTTGCATCTGAACTGGAAGGGGACCAATGTCCTGGGCGGAACATTTGCTCGAGTAGTTCGAGAGGGTTTAAACTAGTATGGCAGGGGGGTGGGAACCTGAGCTGTATACCGGAGGTGAGAGTTGATGCAGATGAGGCACTAGCAAGAGGTAGACCAGCTAGTGGGAAGGATTTTCCTGGGAAGGAACCAAGGGATCAGTTAAAGTGTGTTTGCTTTAACGCAAGGAGTATCAGGAATAAAAGTGATGAACTTAGAGCATGGATCAGTACCTGGTGCTATGTTGTTGTGGCCATAACAAAGACATGGGTTTCTCAGGGGCAGGAATGGTTGCTGGATGTTCCAAGGTTTAGAGCATTTAAAAAGAATAGGGAGGGGGGGAAAAAAGAGGAGGGGGTGTAGCACTACTAATCAGAGAGGCTATCACAGCTACAGAAGCTTCCATTGTCGAGGAAGATCTGCCTACCGAGTCAGTATGGGTGGAAATTAGGAACAGCAAGGGAGCAGTCACCTCGTTAGAGGTTTACTACAGGCCCCCCCCAATAGCAGCAGGGAGATGGAAGAAAGCATAGGTCGACAGATTTTGGAAAAGTGTGGACAGAGTAGGGTTGTTGTAATGGGGGACTTTAACTTTCCCAATATTGATTGGAACCTCCTTCGAGCATAAGATTTGAATGGAGCTGTTTTTGTAAGGTGTGTTCAGGAGGGTTTCCTAACTCAGTACGTTTACAGGCCGACAAGGGGAGAGGCCATTCTAGACTTAGTGCTCGGAAACGAGCCAGGGCAGGTATCAGATCTTGTGGTGGGAGAGCATTTTGGTGATAGTGACCACAACTGCCTCACATTCTACATAGCTATGGAGAAGGAGAGAATTAGGCAAAATGAGAGGATATTTAATTGGGGAAGAGGAAACTATGAAGCGATTAGACATGAGTTAGGAAGAATGGACTGGGAGCAATTGTTCCATGGTAAAGGCACTATAGACATGTGGAGACTGCTTAAGAAACAGTTGTTGCAAGTGATGAATAAATATGTCCCTCTGAGACAGGCAAGAAGTGGTAAGATAAAGGAACCTTGGATGACGAGAGCGGTGGAGCTTCTCGTCAAAAGGAAAAAGGTAGCTCACATAAGGTGGAGAGAGCTAGGGTCAAGTTCAGCTCTAGAGGATCACAGGCAGGTAAGGAAGGAGCTCAAAAATGGTCTGAGGAGAGCCAGGAGGGGACACGAGAAAGTCTTGGCAGAATGGATTAGGGAGAACACAAAGGCATTTTACACTTATGTGAGGAATAAGAGAATGGTCAAAG
>NC_057714.1:39536655-39574463 GCF_004010195.1 Chiloscyllium plagiosum
GTGGACAGGGTTGTTAAGAAAGCATATGGTGTTTTGGCTTTCATTAACAGGGGGATTGAGTTTAAGAGTCGGGAGATCTTGTTGCAGCTCTATAAAACTTTGGTTAGACCGCACTTGGAATACTGTGTCCAGTTCTGGTCGCCCTATTATAGGAAAAATGTGGATGCTTTGGAGCGGGTTCAGAGGAGATTTACCAGGATGCTGCCTGGACTGAAGGGCTTATCTTATGAAGAGAGGTTGACTGAGCTCGGACATTTTTCATTGAAGAAAAGGAGGAGGAGGGGACATAATTGAAGTATACAAAATAATGAGAGGCATAGATAGAGTCGATGGCCAGAGACTATTTCCCAGGGCAGAAATGACTAACAGGAGGGGTCATAGTTTTAAGCTGGTTGGAGGAAAGTATAGAGGGGATATCAGAGGCGGGTTATTTACACAGAGAGTTGTGAGAGCATGGAATGCGTTGCCAGCAGCAGTTGTGGAAGCAAGGTCATTGGGGACATTTAAGAGACTACTGGACATGCATATGGTCACATAAATTTGAGGGTGCATACATGAGGATCATTGGTCGGCACAACATTGTGGGCTGAAGGGCCTGTTCTATGTTCTATGTTCTATGAGTGGAGTTGAAGATTATCAAAGCAGCAATGATCTCACTGAAAGACAATGGCAGATACAATAGGTTAAATGGCCTACCTCTGCTACTCTGTCTTATGGGATGTGGGCAGAGTTGGCAAGCGCTCAATTGTTGGCCATCTCTAACTACACAGAACTAAGTGACTTGCTTGTTCATTTCAGAGCACAGTTAAAAGTATATTAGACTATATTAGATTCCCTACAGTATGGAAACAGGCTCCTCGGCCCAACAAGTCCACACCAACCCTCCGAAGAGTAACCCACCCAGACTCATTCCCCATATTTACCCCTTGACTAATGAATAAGTCATCAACATTTGTGGATCTGGAGTCACATATTGGTCAGACAAAACAAATTTCCCTCTCTAAAAGATATTAATGAACCAAATGGTTTTTTGGGACAACCAATGATAGCTTCATGCCCATCATTACTGACACTAGCTCTCAATTCCAGACTTTATTATTTAAATTTAAATTCCACTGGCTGCCTTGGTGAGATTTGAACTTATCTTACCAGAGCTTTAACTTGGGACTCTGAATTACTAGTCCTCTTTGCTTCCTCAGTGTGCATGGCCCAGTTCAACTGGAGAATATAGGGTTAACTGTTAACTTGGAAGATCTGAACTATGTGCTTACATTCCAAAGGAATAATTCCAGATACATCCACACTGGTGAAGGGGTTCACAGAATACATGTCCAATCTCGTTAATCGGTTTTCGGTGGATAGTGTCTGAACCTGAAGCCCTAACTGTTCTGAATTTACCTTTACAGGAACTCACATACTTTTATATTCAAGAGTAGCAAATATCTCTTAAGATAACATAGCAAAACTTCATTATACAATTTCATATTAGAAGATACAGGATAAATTTCCACCCCCACCGATATTACGTTTCTTAAAAATGTTGCTTCATTCCTATCCTTGGTTATCCTTAAAATTTTCAATCTCATTACTAGCCAAATACCAACTCAGCTGCCTCCACCATTCGACAGACCAGAATAGCCAGGGTCCTCTAACAACAGTGATCCACCATATCCAGTGTAAGAAATTTAAATTTCAAATTTCAAACTGGATGGGAGTCAGATTGGTCTCAAATATCATGTCCCTTTACCCGAATAACCTGGCCACATTCTTTAGCTACTCTCATATAAATTACTTGATTTTACATAACAATGTATTAAGAATGTAAACAAAACCACTACAGCCACTTAAACAAGTGAAGTACGGAAGAGATTGCAACTTTCATCTTATTTCCAGTTTCATAGAAATAAGTTTGAGGAATGCGAAAAGAACTGTGATCAAATGCAATAGCTTAAGAATCAGGTCTACTTTATATATATTATACTATTTTGGCCAACTTCAAAATCTATAGAAACAGGAAAAATGCAACTTTAAAATCCAACAGCAAAAATTCACAATCTTGCTCTGAATACTGTTGTTGGATACTTGCTCATTACCTCTTTTAGCTGATCAGCACTTCCCCATGAAGCAGAGCGCTGATGTGTGCTTTTCTTTTCTGGTCCTTCATCTGACCAAAAACTGGGTGTCTGGAAAGTGAGAACAACAAAGCTATTGTTTAAAAGGAGTTCAGTTAACAAGTTTTACCAGAACTGGTCCTGTCAACACTAAGAATTCATGCTGGCAGCAAAAATAATTTCTGACAAAAATGCAAAGACTTCAGTTGACTTACTTTGTTCTCACAATATTACAGTGTATGTGAATTAAATTTCCCTAATTTACAAATACTATTCTCTATTAAAATATTGGTTCCTTACGTCTAATCTATTTCCTGTCACGTTGATAGAACTCCTCTCCATTTTAAATCAATCAAAATACTACTGAAGCAAATATGGAAACTCATACTAAACTTTACATTCCACCATTTAAATTCCTAATTTTTCAAGATTCTGATACATTTAAAAGCACTGTGTTAACAAACAAAATGTGACTTAAACAGAAAAGAACAAGCAACACAGAATCTGAAATCATTGGGAGGGGTTTTCAGTAGCCCAGCCAGACTCCAGCCTGCCCTACATTAGAAGTAAAGAAAAACAACTAGAGGGAAAAGTGTGCTCACATACAGTGTTATTAGGAGACTTGTGATAATTCTTCAGGGCTAGAAGCACAACAGGTCAGTTCTCCAATTATATCAATGATGGACACAATGCAGGATACATAAGTTGTGGCCCACAAACCATGCACCATGCGGATCAACACAAGTCTAGTAACACTGGAAGTAATGCTGAATGAACCAATTTTTAAGACCGCCCAACTCCCCGCCACCAAACCCTTTATCTCTACAAAACCCATTGAGCTATTTCCTGGTTTGTATTTTGTTTTCAAAAGAAGCACTGTATTTCTCTGATAATACCAGAGAATCCAGGCTGTCGGCCAGCACTGAAATGATATAAACTTAAAGAACCTTAATGCAGAATTTATTGAGGGAAGAGAAGAATTTTCTGGATGGAAAAGTGAGATATCCAAGTTCCCAGAAGAACAGGATGGGGAGAGAAGGAGTCAGATAAAGCATTGCATACAATTTCAGTCATTCCAAGGTTCGGTCAAAAAACGTCACATGCATGGAATTTACCCAAATATAGTAAATCTAAAGTTTAAGTTATATTTGAATATCAAAATACATCATGTTACAATGTTCCTTTCCAACATCCAATACGGAAGATATGAAAGTAGAGTTTTCACCATCTTTCTTTGTCTTTGAAAATAAAATAAGCCAACCTGGGAATAGAAATGGAAAATTAAATTTCCACAAAATTATGCTGAGTACACCTTCTCTCAGAAGAATGGTACAGACTTCAAAGACTGACTAGGTGTATTGTGTTCTGCATAAGGACACAATGTTCTCAGGTGTTCTATTTATTCAAAAAGTAGAATAGTTACAAACACTGTAACATATAGTGAAATGAGTATGAAAGGACTACTATGAACAAGATGTACCACTGATGTATACAGCATATGCAACACAGGTCAGGCAGAGTACAAATATACAATGTCAGAGATATAGAAAGAGCCAGGAGAAAGATCTGAAAGAACAAACAAGGAAGGTTAGGGGCAAGAACAAACAAATAATGAGAGCAGGAAAGCAAAAGACAAGTTAGATGTAAAGGGGATGGGAAAGAGAAAGAGAGAGAAGTGAGAGAGGGAGAGCGAGAGAGGAAGAATGTAAGTATGCAATAGAAAAACATATTTCTTATCCCTAAATGTAGCCCAAGCTGAATGAGTCAGAATATAGATGATGCACATTTTGATACCAATGCAATATAACCATAGGATATTTATCCCAACAGAGTAACTCATATAACCATGAAACACTGGACAGGAGGACTCTGTTGCAAATTTAGAAGAAATCATTTTAACGGGAAGGAGCAGAAAACAAAATTGCTGCATCTCAGCTATTTAACTGAGGGGATAAAACAAGATTTGGTGCTTTGGTCACACTCATTCAAATTCCCTGCAGCGTCAGCCATTTATTAGCAGGGCAGTTAGTAAAAAAAATGTCATTATTCCCACAGATTTGCAAGTTATGAAAAGCTGCAGCAAATACATTTACTTAAATTGCAAATCAGACACAATATATCAATGCATTCAACATGTGCCCACTCACATATGGTTTACATTTAAAAAGGCTAATTATGAATTAGGCCTCACATGGCCATCATTTATAGGTCTGGCCCATTTTCTTCTGTCCCCAGTTCATAATTTTAGACATTGAAATTGGCTAGCTTATAGGACAAAGTGAGGACTGCAGATACTGGAGATGAGCTTAAAAATGTGTTGCTGGAAAAGCGCAGCAGGTCAGGCAGCATCCAAAGAGCAGGAGAATCGACGTTTCGTGAATAAGCCCTTCTTCAGGAATGAAGAAGGGCTTATGCCCGAAACGTCAATTCTCCTTCTCCTTTGATGCTGCCTGACCTGCTGCGCTTTTCCAACAACACATTTTTAAGCTCTGATCTCCAGCATCTGTAGTCCTCACTTTCTCCTAGATACTGGAGAAGTCAGTCGAAAAGGGCGCTAGAAAAGCACAGCAGGTCAGGCAGCATCTGAGGTGCAGGGAAGTCAATATTTCAGGCATAAGCCCTTCATCAGGACTATTCCTAATGAAGGGATTATCCCCAAAGTGTCGACTCTCCTGCTCCTCGGATGCTGCCTTACCTGCTGTGTTTTTCCAGTGCAACCCTTTTCAACATGGTCTAGGTTATACTCCGTCATTCATTTGTTTACCTCAATTACTCAATACACAGCAGAGATACAGTAGCATGGTGGCTCAGTTGTTAGCATTGCTGCCTCACAGTGCCAGGGACCTACGTTCAATTCCAGCCTTGGGCGACTTTCTGTGTGGAATTTGCACATTCTCCCAGTGTCAGCACGGGTTTCCTCTGGGTGCTCTGGTTTCCTCCCACAGTTCAAAAATGTGTAAGTTAGGTGATTTGGATATAAATTGCTCATAGTGTTCAGGGATGTGTAGGTTTGGTGCATTAGTCAGGGGGAATGTAGAGTAAAGGGGAGGGGAATGGATCTGGCTGGGTTACTTCGGAGACTGTGAGAGGTAACTGGAGCACACGGAGGAAACCTACGCGGACATGGAGAGAATATGCAAACTCTACACAGAGTAGCCAAAGGCTGGAATCGAACCCGGGTCCCTGGCGCTATGAGGCAGCAGTGCTAGCATGCAGGTACAGCAGATAATAAAGAAAGCGAATGAAATGTTGGCTTTTATAACTAAAGGAATAGAATATAAAGATAAGGAAATATTATTGCAACTATACAAGGCATTTGTGAGGTCACACCTGTAGTACTGTGCACAGTTTTGGTCCCCTTATTTGAATAAAGATGTCATGGCATTTGAGGCAATTCAGAGGAGGTTCACTAGATTGATCCCAGGGATGAGGGGTTTGTTGTATGAGGAGAGATTGTACAGTTTAGGCCTATACTGTCTGGAATTCAGAAGAATGAGGGGACATCATATTGAGGTATTCAAGATAAGAGGTATGGATAAAATAGACGTGGAATGATGCTTCCTCTTGTGGGGCATTCTAGGACATGAGGTCATAGTCTTAGGATAAGGGGTAGCAAATTTAAGAGTTCAGGAAGAACTACTTCTCCCAAAGGGCTGTGAATCTGTGGAATTTGCTACCCGAAAGTGCTGTGGATACTGGGACAGTGAGTAACTTTCAGGAGGAGTTGGATAGATTTTGA
The DNA here is from genome assembly GCF_004010195.1 of Chiloscyllium plagiosum. Taxonomy (NCBI): domain Eukaryota; kingdom Metazoa; phylum Chordata; class Chondrichthyes; order Orectolobiformes; family Hemiscylliidae; genus Chiloscyllium; species Chiloscyllium plagiosum. Next base: position 39,542,506 of record NC_057714.1, read on the forward strand.
ATTGGTAATGGGTTGAAGGGTTATGGGGAGAGGACAGGAAAATGAGCATGAGGAGCATATCAGTCATGTTCGAATGGCAGAGCGGACTCAAATGGGCCAAATGGCTTAATTCTGCTCCTATATCTAATAAACTAATTCAAACAGTATTGTTTCAGCTCCGTAACTACCATAAATTATAGTCTTAAAATCCACAGAAAGTCGAAGTGTAATGAACAGTAATTACAGTGCTTTCATAAGGCTGCAATGTCCGGGCCATTGTCTGTGAACCATTAAAATTAAATTTCAAATACAGAGCAAGACAAGATAACAGCAGTGTAGAGCATTTCATATACAGGCTACTCAAACCTAATTCCGATGGTTAGTAAATATCTTAAGCTTTAATAAATAAACATTATTGCACTTCCTATGATATCGGAAATTGAAATTAACTGATGCGCAGATTTTACAATCCAGCAAAAGATATTAAAACAATCCTTTAAGCAGAGTACGTGAAAAATATAACAACCATAAAACAGGCTAATGTTGGCCTCTGGCTGCCTTTCTCAGGAAGGGTGGTAACTAACATTTAAGCTCTAACAATGCATAAAACTATCAGGGAAAAAAAAGAAAACTTCTAGGTTAAATAAAAACATAGTGGAGGCAAAAGTGACCAAATTTTTAAAGTGTTAGGAGATTGACTCACTATCTTTTAACTATTTTAAAGTTAGAACAAGTATTTTTGTTCATCTTTGACCAATAAGCCATTCCACTTCAGGAAACATTAAGAGGTACAAGATCCATAGCATCTCATACAAGCACCACTCAGAAGCAAAGGATTTAGTTGTCCAGGTACACAAATTATTAACAGCTAGCGAACAGATACAAAAAGGTAAATAACTGGGCTAATGAAATGTTGGCTTTATCTCAAAAGATTTTGAATAAAAAATGACATTTGGTTGGACAGAATCTTGGTTGAACCCAATCCTAAATATAGCTCTCAGTTACAGGCAAAAGAAAATGACTTTGGGTGCTGAACTGAAATAGTAAAAATTAACCAATCAATTTTTTGAAACCAATGGTGTATACTTGCATAAATCATGTATCATTTTGGTCACCGCAGTACAAGAAATTACATTACCATTATTAGAAGGGTACAAAAGGCAGGAGCCCAAATATTTCAAGAGTTAGAGGGCTTGAGGAATGACAATGACTTCACCCACCTCACCCTCCCAGACTCCACACTGCTTGCTCACTGAATGGGAGCAACCTCACCACCTTTCCTGCTTGTCCAACACCACTAATTGCTTTTCCATTCAACTCCACTATGCTCAACCCCACATTTTGTGTCATTGCTGGAGAAATTGTCCCATCCCACCTGACTGACATCTCCACAGCAACCCGACTCCACTGATATGTAATCACTGAACTGTTTGCACTTGGCCTCACAGACTATATGGCAAACTCCTTTGTACTGTAATCGGACAAGCCCGTTGAATGACCTCGGCTACAATCCCTGAACAGCTACAGTCCTCTTCCGCCCACCAAGGACTGCCCCCCTTTGACTTCATACATGGCCATTTATTTGAAGTATTTGCCACGTAAACCTGACATGTGCAGGTGTGATGCTGATGCAGTGTGGTGTCGCACAGCAACATGTCCACCTCCTATCTGACTGACAGATTAACTGTTCAGTTCTCACTACTGTCACAAGCTTTCTGCCTCTCACCCTGTGCTAAAAAGCACTCCAACCCAAAGGCTGGAACCTTGTAACTGAGCACTAAACACCCAGTGCACTGAGAAGGCAACATTATCTGCACCGATCAATAAAACAATAAGTTGCAGAATTCTAAAGAAGGGTCACAGAACTCGAAACATTAACTCTGCTTCCTCTCCACAGCTACATCCATTTTTATCCACAAAGAGGCTGGTTGTCTGTTAGCCAGTGCTGAAGTCAGCAAATATCACAAAGAAAGCAATGCATAGAATACAAAGGTTAAAGCCTCTAAGTAAATGGCAAAGTGAGTGAGTGCTAAGAAGGCACTCTAACAGCCCGAAGATGTATTCTGTGAATGCATGGAATGTCTATGTACTCCTATGTGCAAAATGACTTGGCAAATGCTCCTTAGCTCTAAAGTGTCGAAGAGCTAAAGTGATGTCTGAGCTTGTCTGAGAGTAGGTATGGAATCATAGAACATAGTATGTCCAAGTCACCACATCTACAGCAAGGTTTGGCTGCTCAAGTAACTTTGGCTCAGATTTGATGAGCTGGAGTCCATGCAATGTATCCAACTTTTCTGATTACCCAAAAATGGTGGAAAGGAAAAAGAATCTGCAAGAGGATAAAAAGGTAGATTGAGTATGCAAAAACTTGGCAGATGGAGTTTAATGCAGAAAAGTGAGAGGTCATGCACCTTCTTCAGAGTAATCAAAAGGCAGACTTAGTTAAGAGGAGAAACTCTAAAAGAAAAGTGTAAAACAGAGAGATCTGAAGTCAGAGCGTTAGCATGAAGGTGCAGCAAGGTATTCAAGAGGCAAATGGAATTTTGACCACATTGCTAGGGGGTTGGAGTTTAAAAGTCTTATTACAACTGTACAGGGTGTTGATAAAGCCACACTCAGAGTAATGTTTTGGTCACTGTATTTACAAAATCATATTGGACACTGGAGATGACATTGGAGACAGTTCACACAAAAAAAAATCACTGGGCTGAGTCCTGGGATGAAGGAGTTGACTTTTCAAGAACAGCAAAATAGTTGAGGCTTTTGTTTATAGAAGTTCAGAAGTACGAGGGATATCTTATCTAAAGATACAAGAGTCTAAGTGGGCTTAACAGGATAGATACGGAGGCGATGCTTCCACTAGTGGGGAATTTTGAACTGTAAAGCATAGTTACAGAATAAAGGGACACTAATTTAAAACTGAATTATTTATTCTCTTAAATGGCAGTCTGGAATTCTCTACCCCAGAGAGTTGTTGAGGCTGGAACTCTGAAAATAGTTAAACAGGAGATAGATAGATTTTTGAGTTGAGAGCTATGAGGAGCTGGAAGTGAAGTGGGGGCCTGGGGCATATCAACCATGACCTTACAAAGAAAGGTGGGGAAGGCTTAAGGGGCTTCACCTATTTATATTGTTAAAAATCACAACACCAGATTATAGTCTAACAGGTTTAATTGGAAGCACACTAGCTTTCGGAGCTAGTGTGCTTCCAATTAAACCTGTTGGACTATAACCTGGTGTTGTGTGATTTTTAACTTTGTACACCCCAGTCCAACACCGGCATCTCCAATTCATATTTATATTGTGTTCTCATTAAGACGTTATAGAGTCAGAGAGATGTACAGCACAGAAAAGACCCTTTGGCCCAACTCGTCCATGCCAACCAGATATTCTAAACTAATCTTGTCCCACTTGCCAGCACTTGGTCCATACCCCTCTAAACTCCTCCTACTCATATGCCCATCCAGATGCCTTTTAAATATTGTTATTGTACCAGTCTCCATCACTTCCTCAGGCAGCTCATTTTCCCATCTCACCATAAAGCTACGCCCTCTATTTCTGGACTCCCCGACCCCAGGGAAAAGACCTTGTCTACTTATTCTATCCATGTCCCTCATAATTTCATAAATGTCTGTAAGGTCACCCCTCAGCCTGTGACGTTCGAAGGAAAACAGCCCCACACTATTTAGCCTCTCCCTATAGCTCAAATCCTCCAATCCTGGCAACATCCTTGTAAATCTTTTCTGAACCCTTTCAAGTTTCACAATATCCTTCCGATAGGAAGGAGACCAGAATTCCAAGTGGTCTTACCAATGTCTTGCACAGCTGCAACATGATCTCCCAACTCTTATACTCAGTGCACTGACCAATAAATGAAAGCATACCAAACGATTTCTTCACTATCCTATCTACCTGCAACTCTACTTTCAAGGAGCTATGAACCTGCACTCCAAGGTCTCTTTGTTCAGCAACACTCCCCAGGACTTTCCATTAAGTGTATAAGTCCTACTCTGATTTGCTTTTCCAAAATGCATCACCTCAAATTTATCTAAATTAAACTCCATCTGCCACTTCTCCTTCCATTGGCACATCTGATCAAGATCCCATTGTACTCTGAGGTAACCTTCTTCGCTGTCCACTACCCTTCCAATTTTGGTGTCATCTGCAAACGTACTAACTATACCTTAGCACGGTGGCTCAGTGGTTAGCACTGCTGCCTCACAGTGCCAGGGACACAGATTTGATTCCCGCCTCAGGCGACTGTCTGTGTGGAGTTTGCACATTCTCCTCGTGTCTGCGTGGGTTTCCTTCCACAATCCAAAGATGTGCAGATCAAGTGAATTGGTCATGCTAAATTGCCCATAGTGTTCAGAGATGTGTAGCTTAGGTGCATCAGTCAGGAGTAAATCTAGGGTAAGGGAATGGGTCTGGATGGGTTACTTTTCAGACTCAGCACCGATCTTTGTGACACACCATTGGTCACAGGCCTTCAAGTCTGAAAAACAACCCTCCACCACCACCACTCTCCACCTTCTACCTCCGAGCCAGTTCTGTCTCCAAAATGGCTAGTTCTCCCTGTATAGCATGAGATCTAACCTTGCTAACTAGCCTACCATAAGGAAACTTGTTGAATGCCTTACTGAAGTCAAACAGATCATGTCCATCATTCTACCCTCATCAATCCTCTTTTTACTTGTTCAAAAACTCAATCAAATTCGTGAGACATAATTTCCCACACACAAAGCCATGTAGACTATCCCTAATCAGTGCTTGACTATCCAAACACAAAAGTCCTGTCCCTCAGGATTCTCTCCAACAACCTGCCCACCACCGATGTCAGGCTCACCGGTCTATAGTTCCCTGGGTTTTCTTAGCACCTTTCTTAAATAGTGACACATTGTTAACCAGCCTCCAGTTTTCCAGCACCTCACCTTTGACTATCGATGATGCAAATATCTCAGCAAGGAGCTCAGCAATCACTTCCTTAGCTTCCCACAGTTCCCTTAGAGTTCTTGAGCACACCTGATCAGGTCCTGGGGATTTATCCAATTTTATGCATTTTAGGACATCCGGCACCTCCTCCTCTGTAATATGGACATTTTTCTAGATTTCACCATCTATTTCCCTACATTCTGTATCTTCCATGCCCTTCTCCACAGTAAACACTTATACAAAATACTCATTTAGTATCTCCCCCATCGCCTGCAGCTGCCTTACTGATCTTTGTGGGGCCCTATTTTCTCCATAGTTAGCCTTTTGTCATTAATGTATTTATAGAATCCCTTTTAATTCTGCTTAACCCTATGTGCCAGTTCTGCTTAATCCTAATGTCCCCTTTTTGCCCTCCTGATTTCCCTTTTAAGCATACTCCTATTGCCATTATACTCTAAGGATTCACTCGATCTCTGCTGTCTATACCTGACATTGGCTTCTTCCTTTTTAACCAAAACCTTAATTTTTCTAGTCATCCAGCATTTCCTACACCTACCAGTCTTGCCTTTCACCCTAACAGGAATATATTGTCTCTGGACTCTCGTTATCTCATGTTTCAAGACTTCCCATTTTCCAGTCATCCCTTTACTTGCGAACATCTGGCTCCAATCAACTTTTGAAAGTTATTGCCTGATACCGTCAAAAACTTAGCCTTCCTCCAATTTATCTTCTGCTTTAAATTAATAATGCTACTTAACATATAAAAGATACCAATCTGGAATATCTCAGTTGTCAGTTTTGTATTCTATCAACAGCACTGGAAATGAAACATGTCAGTTTAGGAAGGACAGACCATCATATTTGTCTGTTCTGATCAACTTTGCCCTCACAATCTTCTAATTCCTGCAGTTAAAATTATTTTGTTTGGATTGACACATGATTCACTTTAAAGCAGGTCAAGCATACACTGTAGTACAGTGTTACACCGTTCTTAGTACAGTGCAGAAATAATAAGTGCAAGTTTATTTATCCAATATTCTATTGGAAAGTGCCTAGTTCTCAGATTCTGTTATAATACACACAAGTTTTTAGCTCTCTACTTAAAAACAAAAAGTACGAGACTCCATCACATAACAGCATTTTAATCTTCAGACAGAACAAAAAACTCTCCTTTAGACAAATAAAGAAAAAAATTAGTGGCAAAAAATATTTTAAATGTTATGTTTGCAATACCAAATCTATTACCGAATGACAAATAGATCAAACAAATTCAAGGCACTAATCCTAATTTATGAATTTTTTTTGTTGTACACTATGTATGAGTCTTAATGATATACATCCTCTAGTTGTTAAACTTTGGGGCACATTGAAATCAAAATTATATTCAAAGTTTGGGAGAAGATTTGTAGCTCGGGTGCTCGTTGTTGTGGTTCTGTTCGCCGAGCTGGGAATTTGTGTTGCAGACATTTCGTCCCCTGTCTCGGTGACATCCTCAGCGCTTGGGAGCCTCCTGTGAAGTGCTTCTGTGATGTTTCCTCCGGTATTTATAGTGGTTTGTCTCTGCCGCTTCCGGTTGTCAGTTCCAGCTGTCCGTTGCAGTGGTCGGTATATTGGGTCCAGGTCGATGTGCTTATTGATTGAACCTGTGGATGACTGCCATGCCGCTAGGAATTCCCTGGCTGTTCTCTGTTTGGCTTGTCCTATAATAGTAGTGTTGTCTCAGTCGAACTCATGTTGCTTGTCACCTGATGAAGGAGTGTCGCTCCGAAAGCTAGTGTGCTTCCAATTAAACCTGCTGGACTATAACCTGGTGTTGTGTGATTTTTACCATAGTTGCCACACTGTCACTTGACTCCAAGGAGGTAACCAAATCCCACCAGTATCGATTTAGTGTCTTAGTACAACGTTCAACTTCGCACAGTTTCACTAAAAAACTTCACCCTCCTAGATCATACCATCATTCTCGTTTCTCTTTATCCCCTTAATTCTACCAGTCGCATTTCTTTCCTATTACGGTTTTAATGGATAAATGTCTTCCATACCTCCCCGTTAAATTTGCCACATTCCTCTCCCTATTCAAAGTATCATTTGCCTCTCCTTTATCCTACTTCCTAAAGTTAAATACACTAAACAGAAGAGTTTTTTAATGGGATTTGGGCATCACTAACTAAGACAGCACTGATTGCCCAACCTTAATTGTCCTCAAAATGTTGGTGGGACACTGCCTTTTTGAACTCCTGCAGCCCAACAATTTATTGTCGATTGGGCCACAATGCAGTTAGAGGAAATTCCAGGATTTTAAACCAGCAACCTAAAGGAACAGTGATATATTTCCAGTCAGGATAACGGGTGGCTTGGAGAATTCTTGTAGTTTGTGATATCCCCATGTATCTACTATTTTTGTCCTTTTAGATTGTAGTGGTCATGGATTTGGAAGGTGCAGTTTAAAGAACCTAGGTAAATTTCTTGTAGATGAACAGTGTTGCTACTGAGCATCCGAGGTCGAAGAAGTGATGCAGTACCAATCAAGCGGGCTCCTTTGTTTAGGGTGGTGTCAAGCTTCTTAAGCGTTGTTGGATCTGCACTCATCCAGCCAAGTGGGGTGTTTCCATCACAGTCCTGACTTTTACCTTGTAGACGGTGGACAGGCTTTCAGGAGTCAGGTGGTGAGTTACTTACTGCAATATTCTGAGCATCAGATCTATTCTTCTAGCTACAGTATTAACATGGCTGATCCAGTTAAATTTCTGCTCAATGGTAACCCCATGATGTTTAGAGTTGATCAAAATGATCAGTTTAAATCAAGTAGTTAGGGAATGTTATTTCTATTGCTCTGTATATTGGTAAATGCTTAAAATGCTTAAAAAGAGGAATGTCAGAACATAGAATCTGCACAAATCCTCTGTGGTGTTGGAATGTGACAGAAACATTCGTTTCAAAGCTTGTACATTTTTTTGGGACAGATCATAATCAAAAAGGGAATCAAAAAGAATTCAGTAACCAGTTGCTGAGGAATTTTAAGACAGAAACAGAGATTGAATTTGATTACAAATTGACTAAAATTGGTCAAAATTATATAAAGGATACAGGCATCAGATTTTAGATCATGAATCCAATGGTCTGCATAAGGAGGCTAAAAATAAAGGACAATAAATCTTAAAATTGAGAATAGGCTGGAGATTATCCAAATCTTAAAAGATAAGGTCAACTTCTCCTTGGGGGAGACATTTCAAGGACTTTGAGAATTTGATGACATACAGCTTGGTAGGCCATCCAGCGCTTAACATATGTCTTACTTGCATATGGCATTTATTGTACAATTTATAGATGATAATCAACACAATTTGCCAATGAATTCACGTTTAACTTATTTTGATACTGGTTTTGAGTTTAGGTAGTTATCCAAAATGGTGATGATGTGGACTAGAGTGGACAAAAGTTAAAAGTCACACAAGACCTTATAGTCCAACAAGTTTATTTGGAAGTACAAGCTTTTGGAGCACTGCTCCTTCGTCAGGTAGCTAGTTGGGCAGGACCATGTGAAATATTGAACAAACCTAGATTGTTGATTAGTCTTTAATCACTTAGAATGGGGATGTAGATTTTGAGTAATTAATATGTAAATCCCAGAGCTTCTGTCAAGTCACAGTCCCGAGATAACTTAAGATCATATTAAAAAAAAGTGATCTCATTTGCATGTATTTGCAGATACATTCTACTGTGTTCAAAAAGCATACACAATATGTAGGCAGTCAGTCCATGTGACATTTTATAAATTCCTACTTTGGAAACAGAACCAGTCTGACTCAAGGTCAGGATACAGACAAACTTTAACCTCACACCTTTAATACATTGTCTGAGCTGAGATGTCACTTTTTTAAAGCTGTGGAATGGTATTAAGAACATTTATATGTACAAAAGTCACACAATATGGCTATTGTGATACAAAGGTGCACTTCAATCTGTCATTACTGCTGTTAAACTAGATTCGTGGATTTTTACCGCAGGGAAGGTGAATACTCAGCCCAACATGCTAACATGAAACCTCAAAAGGTTTTCAGGACTGCATCCTTTTCCCATACCAGTAATATTTTCTACTTTGCTTTCAAATATGTTCATATCTCAATTGAGATCAATTACTTTACTGTAAAGAAATCCAACATTTCAGTTAAGTATTAAAAGAATGAAGCCACAAGCATCCAGTTTAAATCAAAAACAGTTTTACTTACCAAGAGACAAACAAAGCACATATCAAACACGATCTTAGGTGGACAGAGTTAAAAATCACACAACACCAGGTTAGAGTCCAACAGGTTTATTTGGAAGCATTAGCTTTCAGAGCACTGCTTCTTCATCAGGTGGTTGTGAAGCAGGACTATAAGACACAGAATTTACAGCAAAAGATTACAGTGATACAATGATACGTTGAACAATTCAGGTTTAATGATTTAATGCTTCCAAATAAGCCTGTTGGACTATAACCTGGTGTTGTGTGATTTTTTAACTTTGTCCACCCCAGACCAACACTGGCTCCTCCAAATCATAGTTTATTGAAAGCAGCAAATGCAATGTGGTCTCCTCCACATTGGGGAAATGAAGCGTAGACTGAATAAATGCTTCACAGTACATCAACATTCTGTTTGCAAAAAAGACCCTGAGCTTCCAGTTGCCTGCCACTTCAACACCACCCTGTTCCCTAACCAACATCTCTGTCTCAGGCTTGCTGCAGTGCTCCAGCAAAGCTCAGCGGAAGTTGGGAGAACAACATATCATTTTCCACTTGGGGACCCTGCAGCCCTCCAGACTCAATGTCGAGTTCGATAATTTTCGGGCCTGAATTCTCCGATGTCCTAGCCCCCAACCCCACATACTAGGCCTTGTTATCACATAGTCTGCGAGTACACACCACCCTATTGTTAGCCACTAATTGTCTCCATTAACAGCTATTCACTCTCCTCGCCAGATCATTATCCACTCCGTTGTCTGTCCAACTGTTCTTCCCTCTCTTTGGGCTCTACCCTCACCTATCGTTCACTTCTTATGCCCTTCCCCCCCACCCTAACTTCTGCATATAAACTGATATTTTCTTAGCTATCATCAGTTCTGAGGAAAGGTTACCCAATCCAAAACGTTAACACTGATTTAACACAAAGATTTCCTCACAGCATTCTTTCGATTTTTACTTGGTTCATTTAAGATCTTGTTTAGCTATTAAAGTTCCATTAAGCTAATGACAATTCAGATTTTGTTAATACCTAAAACTATTATTCATTTCTAAAATGTTACCAAATGCAATTTTGTTTTAAAAAGCTGGTTAACAGATGAAGATTCTAACCCAAAGGATTAATTATCAAAAACATACGCAAAACACGGAAGAAACTCAGCAGATCTGGCAACATCTATGGAGAGAGAAACACAATCATGTTTCAAGTCCAATATGACTTCTTTGGAACTATTCTTGCTGCTGCTAGGCTTGCTGAACTTTTCCAGCACCTTTTGTAAAATTCCATATTTCCAGCATCAGCAAAATTTTGCTTGTATGTACAGCAGTTAACTTGTCTTCTCTTTCAAATGCTGAAACAGTCAACAGCACGCAACAAATGTTTTGTATCTTTTTCTTCACATTTCCAATTTTATGCACTTATTTTCTCTTTCATACCCTCAAAAGTTGCCTAGAGTGCTGACAGTCATTTTTATATTTATTAAATATTTCACAGAGCTGTAAGCCAACACGATACCTTGAGGACCCTGAAAATCCAACAAAAAATATATACACTGTATGTTATAAATTACTGTATGAATATATATAGTAATGATGAGAAGCATCTGTCACTAAATGTGAGAGAAATGAACAATGGGCTGGATCTTAAGAGCTCTCCAGCAACAGGAAGCAAGTGGTCTCATAAAATGGTAGTAGAAAAGGTCAGGAGGGATGCCCAGTGGCTTCCCACCTTCATGATAGTAGCAGCAGTGGAAACTTCAGCAGCAGTCCCATGCAGTGAGCAAAGGCACACAGCCAATTAAAATCGACTTTCAGTCCCAACAGCAGGACATGCTGCCCTTTAGTAAAAGATCTGGCCAGCAAAACACCTATAAGGGGAAAAAAGGCAATAAATGAATTTACAAAATAACTCTCATAACAAGGAACCTCTCACTGGGAGCCTACATTAGCAACCTGAATTTTTTTTGACCCAATGAAATTCAAGCCCAATAACATTTCCAAAGAGAAAAGCTCTGCACAAGGAGCTTGTTTTGTGGGGGAAAAAAAACAAACAAACAATCTTACATATGCTGAGCATTTTCATCCAGAAATTCACAAATTTAAGTTACTACCTGAACACCGGGATACCAAGATCCAACCTATAACAGCATTCCAAAGTAAATCGGTTTTATCTATTCCAATATTTAAAAGTATTTCTGCAATTTCTTCAATGCTTTTGCCTCACCCTCCTATTTTTTAGTTGCTTACAACAATGAGAAGAGGGGTATTCAAATAGTCTGTTGTAGACCTCTGTTAGCGGTAATGTTGATCCATGAATGCAATATCAGAGAGAAACATTCTTGGCTTACAATGTCTTACTAATGCTTACCTAATCAATTTCCATCACAAACTGCGACAGACTTTCAGATTAGATTATTTGCAGGTTTATTTTGAAGCAATGTAATTCAACAGCTTGGTTTTTATTAAAAAATGAATATTTCCCTTTAGTGGTGTTAATGGCTGCAATCATCCTGGACAGCAGGCACTATCATAGAAAGGAAGTTAAAACAATGGTAACCGAAGATTTTGACAAATCGTTGATAGCTATTTCAAAATGGTTTGGCAGGGAACGGAATTACTTAAATATTACAGAACAATAGGATATTCAAATTGTGTAATTTAAGGCCATAGGTTAGTGCTGTTACTATATGATTAAAATAAACAGTAAATATCTTGTTATATGCCAAGGTATGGTGACCTTTTTAAGCTTTCCCTCCTATTATTTACTATAACCCTATATTTTGGGGTAAATATTTTAGTATCACAAAAACTATGGCTCAACTTTAACCTCAAATTGGAACAATGGTACACAATGTGATTTCTACTCCATGCCTGACTGCGTAAATACTGTGTAAAAACATATAGTTGTGATGACACCATAAATAATCTGTGCTTCAGCTGTGCAAATGATGTGGAATGCATGGGCTAAATTCTTCAATTCCCGTAGATGCGGCTTCAGTTTCACTGAAAGCTGTTATTTATAAGTGTCACCATTGTGTTCTCATTAGTTCATGGTTGCTGTATTTCCAACTTAAGATTAATATTTTCCAAGGGGAAGCAATCAGGATATTCATGACAACTATAATATGTAAATATATTATGAAAAATGATGTAAATATTAAATAATTCCATTTTTATACGATAATTTTGAGTCAATTGTGGTGTTAATTTTGTGCAACTCGACACCTTTACTTTCATGTCTATAATATTACATCTCTGCCACAAATCAATCCATTGGCTAATGAAACGCTCATCCAAGGCTACTTACAGAGTTGGCTATTCCAATGCTCTCCTAGCTTGTCTCTCATCTTCAACATTTCTTATTCTGCAGGTTTCATTATCATTGATCTCTTGTGTAAGGAAATAGATGTTCATCTTTACAACATCATAGCTTGTTTGTTGATAGGTTTCATAGTTATGAGCTCCAAAATACTTAATCTGGACAATGTATTCCTACATGTATGATGTGAAAGCGCCGGTGTTGGACTGGGGTAGACAAAGTTAAAAGTCACACAACCCCAGGTTATAGTCCAACAGGTTTGTTTGGAAGTACAAGGTTTCGCAGCGCTGCTCCTTCATCAGGTAATTAGTGGAGTACGATCATAGGACACAAAATTTATAGCAAAAGATCATAGTGTCATACACTGATGCAATATATTGAACAAACCTAGATTGCTGTTGAATCTTTCATCTTTTAGAATGGGTTGCAGGTTTCAATTCAATAATACGTACCAGCAGTGATCCCATTGAGCCAACCGATGAACTGGAACAGTCATCAGAGAGATGCATATAGGAGAGACCAAAGGAGGAGTTGATTTGGACCCCACCGGACGGCCACAGCCCTGGGGTTGACATGTATGCTCAAAGCATCAGGAAATATGTAAATGCCAGATTCATCAGCCACATCCACAAGGTAGAGCAAAACATCATCCATTCACAATGCAATGCCATCTATGCTCTCAAAACCAATCGTAACATTGGGATCAGACCAGCAGATAAAGGAGGAGCCATTGTCATTCAGAATAGACAGGACTACTACAAGAAAGTGTACCGACAACTGAACAACCAGGAACACTACAGGCAACTATCGGCCGATCCAACCAAATAACACTCCCGTGAACTAAACACACTGATCAAGACTTTTGATTCAGTCCTTCAGCATTCCCTACATGCTCTCATCCCACGTACTTCTCGCGTAGGTGACTTCTACTGCCTTCCGAAGATTCACAAAGCCAACACACCAGGACGTCGCATTGTATCAGGCAATGGGGACTCTGTGTGAGAACCTCTCTGGTTGTGTTGAAGGCATCTTGAAACCCATTGTACAGGGAACCCCCAGCTTCTGTCGCAACACTACAGATTTCTTACAGAAACTCAGCACGCACAGATTAGTCGAATCGGGAACATTCCTCGTCACAGTGGACACTTCAGCACTCTACACCAGCATCCCCCACAATGACGGCGTCAGGCAACAGTCTCAGTACTCAATACCAACAACTGCCAACCTCTGAGCACCGTCCTACAACTTATCCAGTTCAGCCTTGACCACAAATGTTTTCACCTTTGACAATCAATTCTTCATCCAGACACATGGAAAAGCCATGGGGACCAAATTTGCACCCCAATATGCCAACATTTTCATGCAAAAGTTCAAACAAGACTTCTTTGCTGCACAGGACCTCAACCAACACTATACACCAGATATATTGACAACATTTTCTTACTGTGGACCCAATGCAAGGAGTTATGAAACAACTATGCAGTGATATAAACAAGTTTCATCCCACTACTCTTTAGTATCTGTCTCATTCTTGAACACATGCATCTCCATCAAAGATGGGCACCTCAATACCTCATTCAATCACAAACCCACAGATAACCTCACAATGCTACACTTCTCAAGTTTCCACCCCTAACATATTAAAAACAGCCACCTCTTACAGACAAGCAGACACAGGATCTGTTCAGATAAGGAGGAATGTGATAGACACCTGAAGGTGCTCAAGGATGCCCTCATAAGAACAGGGTACAATGCTCAACTCATTGATCGCCAGTTCCATTGCGCCACAGCGAGAAACCGTAATGACCTCCTCAGGAGACAGCCACGGGTTGCAACTGATAGGGTACCCTTCATTGTCCAGTATTTCCTGGGAGCCGAAAAGCTACACATGGTCTTCACAAGTTGCAACACATTAATAGTGAGTGTGATCACCTGGCCAGGACCTTCCCTACGTCTCCACCTCTCACTTTTAAACAACCTCCAAACAGACAATTGTTTGCAGCAAACTGCCCAACCTTCAGGCCAACATCGACCACAATACCATACAACCCTGTCATGGCAACCACTGCAAGACGTGTCAGAGTGTCAACACAGATACCACCATTACACGTGAGGGCACCAACCACCGTGTATACGACAGGTACTCATGTGACTCGGCCAACATTGTCTATCTCATATGCTGCAGGCAAGAATGCCCCGAAGCATGGTAACATTGGCAAGACCAAACAGACGCTACGTCAAAGGATGAATGGACACCACGCAACAATCACGTCAGGAGTGCTCCCTCCCAGTCGGGGAACAGTTCAGTGGTCAGGGTCATTCGGCATCATCGAATCTTTGGGTAACTGTCTTCAAGGTGGACTTCGGGACAGGCAACAATGCTGAGTGGCCGACGAGAGGCTGATAGCCAAGATCGGTACCCATGAGGATGGCCTCAACCGGACCTGGGGTTCATGTCAGACTACAGGTGACCTCACTACACTATACACTCTCTCTGACACACACACGCAGACGTACACACACACACACACACACTTATACTCCATCACACTCTCATACACACTTTAACAAGCTTGCACACATGCAAACACACACTCTCATGTTCACGCACACTCACAAGCACATACTTTCTCTCTCTCACGCACACATGCACACACATAAGTCTATAGGGTGAATTTGTATTTGCAGAATTATATTTGCAGATACATTCTATTTTGCTGAACAAATGCACAATCTGCAGACAGACAATGCAGGCAGTCAATCCACGTAATATTTTGTAAATTCTACTTTAGAAATAGAGCCTGTCTGACTCAAGATTGGGATACAGACAGACTCTAACCTCACATCTTTAATGCACTGAGTTGAGATATACTTTTTTTATATAAAACATTGTTATCTTGAAAATGTGACTTTAAACAAATTCTGGGATTTACATATTAGTAAACCCCACCCTGCAACCCATTCTAAAAGAAGAAAGATTTAACAACAATCTAGGTTTGTTCAATATATCATTTCAGTTGCATGACACTAATCTTTTGCTATAAATTCTATGTCTTATGGTCCTGCTCCACAGCTACCTGATGTAGGAGCAGCGGTCCGAAAGCTAATGCTTCCAATTAAACCTGTTCGACTATAACCTGATGTTGCGTGATTTTTAACTTTGTCCATCCAAGTCCAACACTGTCTCCTCTACATCAGTTTTTTGAAGAGCAGATAAGAAAGCGCTATATACAAAGATAAAGCTAGCCCTTAACTTTCAGGGTGTGAATGCTGCCTGCAAGACATTCTCAATTGCATTTGAAAGGTTCTTGGTGCACAGTCTTCTTGAATAATTGCAGCTGGTTTCCAGTTCCCCCATTAAAGAATAAAGAAAAAAAGATACTTTCACGATGTTATTAAATTGGATGTTCATGGACTTTGATGTAGGAATGCCAATGTGTGTTTAGAATGGTGTGAGCCCTATAGGGAAATTTGTTGCTAATCATATTCCCATTCATTAACTCCTCTTTTTTGAGGCATTGTAGGTTGTGGGTTTAGGAGTTATTGCAATGCATCCTGTAGATACGACATATTGCAGTCATGGCATGGGGGAGGGTTTGGATATTTTGCTGTGAGAAATTGGAGATGAAAATCTTATTGTATTAGTATTAGGTTACTTAGAGTGTGGAAACAGGCCCTTCGGCCCAACAAGTACACACCGACTCGCCGAAGCACACCCACCCAGACCCATTCCCCTACATTTACCCCTCACTAATGCACCTAACACCATTGTCAATTTAGCATGGCCAATTCACCTGACCTGCACATCTTTGGACTGTGGGAGGAAACAGAAGCACCCGGAGGAAACTCACGCAGACACAGGGAGAATGTGCAGACTCCACACAGTCAGTCACCTGAGGCAGGAATTGAACCCGGGTCTCTGGCGCTGTGAGGCAACAGTGCTAACTACTGATTATTGAAATTTGTGAAAATTCCTAAAATAAGAAAAACAATTTTTTAGCAACTAACTATCTCAACTAATTTCATGAAACATAATAAAATTTGTAAACTTTTATTGCAAATATTTATTTTCTTTGATAGCAACTATTCTACCTGCTTTTTTGGAAAGTCAATAGTGGTAGCCTTGAAGTTTAAACTAACAGTTTCCAGCTAAAAACAATTCCCTTCAAGTGACTCATTTCAATCAGAATATCCTGAGATAGATACCTCCATAAGAGAGAGATATTAGTTTTGATTCGATAATAAGACTTCAAAAGAGCAATTCATGCAGGGAAATTATTTTTCTCTTCCAGTGGAGATTGAATCATTTGCTGCAAAGTAATATTCTAATTAAGGACCCCAACTGAGACCAGAATGGATGAAATTCAGTAATTGAACAGAAAGGTTAGCAACTCTCAGCTGAAGATCAGACTTGCAGCTTTTTGGTTCACAATCAATTACATAAAAAAGTAATCTTGGTATCGTTCTGTAATGCAGTCACTCTCTCATGATATTAATAGTCTTCAAAGCAATGGAAAGAGAAACTTGTCAGCTACTGCTGATCAGATGTGGTCAAACTGAAGGAGTTAACTTCTCCCCCTGCATTTTTGTCTCAAGGTTGCCTGTAAGATACTCAAGTACTGATAACAGTGCTTCTAAACCAGATGTCTGTCCATAGATCAGTATTTGATACTGTGCAGACATTTCCCTCAGAAACCTTGGAACAGATTTTGTTTTCCCCACCTAGAAATGAAATGTAAATGATGCCAAACATATAATTCATTTGGAACAGCTCAAAGTTTCCAAACAAATTGGTGACAAGCCAAATGCAGAAATCAGACTGGCAGCTCTGGAAGTACAGCTTTTGTTAGAACAGCTGTGCCACAGAGTTTTTATGTATTTATGTTGAACAGTGATAATGTCAAAGAACAGTTTCTGGGGTTGGGACAGTCAGTGAAGTAGTTCCTGAACTTTGGCCATTCTGGCAATTTCAATCTAGCAGAAATTATGTTCACTATCCAGAAGCATTCATTTAACACAGCTGACATCAGGTAATGTTTATATAATCTTTACTGGGATAAAATAGATTTAATGACAACAAAAAAGGAGAGCTCTAAATTACATTGACAATATCACAAAGACTGTGGGGGAAAAAAGATGAAAGCCCAGTTTCAAAGTCAATTTATTGTTTTATTGAGCATTCAATCTATTGTCAACAGTATGAGTTATTCTTTGTGAACACATAACTAGCATCAATAATCCCTCACACTCTCCAAGATTCTCTCATGGTAGAAAAGTGGTCTTGCAGGCATTGCTAAAACAAACCTAGGAGAAATCTAAATCTGCACTCTTTTCAAGACTACCTATTTCCATCCTGAAGACATTGCTTGATGTCATCCATCTCAGCTCATCTCCTGTTGAAACTCTTAACCACAACATCATTACTTCGAGACTTAGCTATTCAAAGATACTCCTGGCTGGTCTCCCACATTCCACCCTCAGTAAGAATGGGATCATCCAAAGCTTTGCTGTCCAAGATCTTTATTATTAAGCAAATTTCATACCCCTCACACCTCAGACTTACTGACTTACACTGGCTCCCTAGCAAGCAACATAAGGATAAACATTTTAAAAACAAGATTTTAAATTTGGTCTCCCTGGCCTTATTCTTCTCTATCTTTGTAATCAGCAATCTCCTATACCATCAAAGGTATCTGCACTTCTCTCATTCTGACCTTTTGTATATTCACAATCATAGCTGTTCCACCACTGATGGTCATGCTTTCAGTTGCCCAGGCTTTAAACTCTCATTCTCTCTCTAAACCTCTCCATCTCTCTACCTTATTGCCTCCTATATCACAGTTCTTAAAACCTTACTCTTTGAACAGGCTTTTGCTCATTCAACTCAATACCTCTTCACGTAGCTTGGTGTCATATTTTGTTTTTAAATGCTCCTTTAAAGTGCCTTGGACATTACATTAAAAGCACTAGACAAGTTGTTGTTGCAATCAAAACCTCTAAACCAGTTCCAGCTTTGCTGGTGGGATGTTGTCAATGGACTCCTCCAGAACATGGTGATTATGTTCCATAGCAATAAATGGACACATCATTAGTTCTTGCCAAATAGGCAAGCTAGTGTTCATTGAATGACAAACGATGTATTTTGAGAGGCCTTTCTTGAACTTCAGAAGCAGTGCTCCAACTGGCAAGCAAACAACTGTGGCCTGCTGCCAGCTCATGCTTGACCCCCCAATATGGGAGTCGCTAATTTCTCACACCCACGGGGATTTGCAGTTGCTTCATGCTGACTCTCATGAATAATTTTCAAAATACTTTCTGAAGTTGCAGATAGCAGCACAAAACCATCTCCAGTGTTGAAGTATGCAAAACCAAATAAATTGCAACAGAAGATCCAAATATAAAAGCTAAATGCATTTGTAAATAGCAGAAAAATATGTCCAGCCAGAGTTAGTAAGTCTTCATACATGTTTCATTCAATTTCCCAGACCTTTACACATGAAAAGACAAATCTCCATGGAACATGGACACAGTAAGAGATTAACACTTACTTTTGACTGGGACAGAATATTTTGTTCATGGTTTCAAGTATACTACCGTAATGAAATGTTGCTACTGCTGAACTGACTGTAGCAAATAACTGATCAAAAATACGAAGTTTCAAATTTGAGCTGTAGCTAAGTTATCTGCACAATTCATTCCAATTGTTAAAAATTGCTATTATTGAATTGCTAATAACTAATAATGAGTTCAATAACGATCTGCTTTGAACAGCATAACTACCTGTATAGTTTAAGAATTTAAAAGAATGCACTTGCATTTATATAGATCTTTTCATCATCTCAGGTTTTTCCAAAGTGTTTTAGAGAAAGAAATACAGTTTGAGGCATTGTCACTCCTACAAACAGCAATGACATAAATGACCAGATAATCAGTTTTAATGATGTGTTGCAGAGGATAAATTGGAAACTAGTTGAATGTTACTAATTCAAATTCTTAAACTACAATGGTGGGAACTGATTTTAATGATCAGTCCTGTCTCTGTTATCACTAAGAGAGTAAATACAGAACAATACCATGGTTGATGATTCAGATCACCTGATGTCTGCACTGCACCCTAAAGTATCTTGGTTAGTAGTTGAGGTTTGGATCGACAAGACAACATAAGCATTCCGAGCAAGAGATTACAAAGTCATTGTAGAGGTTGGTGATTTCAAAGCATAAAAAAAGGTTAGAAATACTCAGTGGTGCAGGAAGCATCTGTGCAGAAATCAAATCACCTGTTTAAATCTTCTTTCACCTTCTGAAGTTATCTAGTTTCTGTTGGACTAACAATCTTCAACATTTTTCCACAATAATTTATTTTAATGCATTACGCTTTAGAACTGTAACTGATTCATTCAGATATCTAAGTCACTTTTTATCCTTTATTCAACCACTATGTTTCTGTCCTTCTCATGCCTCTGTGCACAAATCGATACCAAACTTGTTTATTTAGGCAAATTTGCACCAACATATTTATTCTTTAATTACCATCTGCTCTATCTTGTTCAAAATCTCACACAATGAAAGTTGTAGTGCAAGTTTAGAGAGTGCTAAATAAAGCAAACATAATTCTGGGCTTTATCAGTAGGGACAGGCACAGAATCAAAAAAATATTATGCTAACCATGCACAAAATATTGGCTCGACCTCAACCGAAATACTGTGTCCCGTTCTGGGTGTAACACTTTAGGAAGGATACAAAAGCATGAAAGAGAATGCAAAAATGATTCAAGAGAATGGTTCCAGTACTGAGGAGTTCATTTATTCAGATAGATAGTAGAAGTTAGAACTATTTTCCTTGAAGAACAGAAAGGTGAGCAGAAGTTTGGTAGATGGATTAAAGATTATGAGGAGTCTGAGTGAGTGGATAGGGAGAAACTGTTCACTATTCATGAAAGGATCCTGAATGAGAGGGGACAGATTTAGTATAATTGGCAACAGAAACAGCGGTGACTTGAGGAATTTATTTACATGCGAGTAGTTAGAACATGAAATGCACTGCTTGAGCTTATGGTGGAGGTGGGTTCAATTGAAGCTTTTAAAAGTGAATTGGGTCTTTATCTAAGATAAATTTGCAGAGTACAAGACAAACAGGGGAGCAAAAACAAGCAAATTGCTCCTTCAGAGACGTAGAACAGACAGCTGAACAGCCTCCTTCATTGCTGTAAAAACGTATAGTCTGGATGCAAATAATAGTACACCTAAAAATGTAAGTGACTACTTTTACCAATTTGTTTGTGAGTTATCAAAAAGAATGATGAGAAAAGGAAATTGTGTGTCTGTGGACCAACTTATCATTTGTTGAAATCCATTGCGCGTACCACACAGAGCTTTGTTTATCTTCTGAAAAGTGATGTCAGACAATGTATGCACAGGCGTGACTTGGAATTGATTGTTGCCTCGTCTGTCATATGACAGAGTATATGAAATAAAAGTCAGTCTGCCTGATGAGGAATAAATAGATTTACAAACAAAGCAGCCCCAACTAGTTCAACAATCATCAACCTAACTTGACATTCTACAATTAGAAAGATTCGCTGTTAACTGTTAAGGAACTACAACAATGCATAATTTATACTAACATGACAAAATCTCTCGATCAGCAAGCCTTCCTAATATGACTGACACTTTGTTTAATGCCAATGAGACAACAAATATAATTACTTAATACAGCAAAGATTGAACATACATGTAATAATGGATGTGGCTGCCCTGGGCACACGAGGGGATCCAGCTGGTAGTGGACGTGAAAAAAAAAGCAACAGAACCCACAGATTTTCTAATAGGCCCTGGATATTCTGACCGAGACGGTGGTCAAGACACAACAGATTTTCTTCTCAAACTCTGTTCAAATATAGCATTGTCAGAAAAACAAAGTGGCATGGCTGGTGGCAGCAGAAGACAAGAAGACCTGAATGCAATGCCCTCAAGCAACGACTTCAAAATCTGGGAATGTGAGTGGCAGACAGCACTTGACAACTACAGAGGGGGCAATACCAGATATAGAATGGTGCCATAATTGCAGGTCATCAGCGACAGTGAGGCTGCGAGTAAAGAGGAGCTTGGTCATTTGAAACCACCATCCAAAAGGTGAAAGGCATAGTGGAGAAATGTGTCCTATGAGATCTGTGGCTCATTCTCCACTGGCACCTATGTGCTTAGCTGTGATGGTAACTGTTAAGTTATCAGAGTTGTCAACAACATCCACATGTTGCTTTTCCTTCAGGCCATGGATATGCGTCCAACGGCAGAGAATGGAACAGTGTATACAGCTTCAACCTGCCGACGGTCTGCTTGTGCTCCATCGTGCCTAAGGGACATGAGCACACAAACTCCTCCACTGAGAGACCAGCCAACCTCTTAAGGAGTCATGTGCTTCACCATTGAATGCGTGCAAAAGTAACATGGCAGCATGCAGAAGTAGAATACAAGAATACAGGGTCACTATTTGTGCAGAGATGCATGGGTTAGACACCAGATACATTCCAGCTGTTGGCTTAGTCTCACATTTAAAGATGCCATGAAGGAACTGAGGAAGTCAAAACAGCATGCCACCCTTTCGGAGAGACTGTTGCCATCCCTAGCCTCTGTAGCCCTTTTGATCCATGAATCACCTCTGGCATAAGACCTGGTGACAGAGGCTGCTGTTGCAAAGACCTGTGAAGGAGTCTGAGAAGGAACGTAAAGAACAGGACTGAAATTAGAGGAATCTCAGCCTAATGCAGGTACAAAGGAGCAGTCTACCTCCACCTCATCCTCTATTATGGGTTGCGTCTCAAGAGAGGAAAAAGCACAAGGCACCAAGCTGGTTGTTATTCTTAATGGGTCAAGCGGGTAGAATTTGCTTTGTCTGAGTTCTGTAGGATTTATAAAAGTATAATAACATTTTCTCACGAATACCAGATATGGGCGTACATGAATTATGGTGGGAATCAAAAAGGAAGGGACACAATGGACATGCACTGGGTACTTGAGGTGATGTGAAGATCTCATTCTCTCATTCTGTGGGTGCCAAAGGGCTTATTCTGATGTGTGTGGTAGATAGCGAACCTATCTTTGTGGTTCAAGTTTAGAATGAGAAATGTACAAACATGTGTATGAAGGCAGGAATTAAGAGGAGTGGGCCATTCAGCACATTCAGCTTGCTGCACCATTAACTAAGATCCAGCTGGTCAGATGGTAGTCTCAACTTCAAGTACCCACCTACCCCTGATAATCTTTGATTCCCTTGTTAGTTTTGCATATATCTCCCCCTATGTTAATTATATTCAGTTACCTTGTCCCCATGGGTCTCTTACAAAGACAGATCCAAAATTCATGACCATCAGGAAGAAAAACTCATTTCTATTTTAAATAGGATCCCCCTTATTTTTAAACTGAGCCCCCTTCTAACTAGTTTCCCTACAAGAGGCATCTTTTCAGCATCCATCTCATCACGTCCCCTGGGAACCTCTCTTCTCGACTCCAATAATTACAGGTTGACCTTTTCATCATGATATAAATCTTTACAGACTATCAGATGCATCAGGACTACTCTGCCATGCAAGATTATGGTTGATGCGGTCTCTCAAACCATACTCCTGACTCTCCACATACCCTTTGACATCTTCAATCTTGAGAAATCTACCTCTTTCTTAAATATATTCAGTGACTTCATCTCCACAGCCGTCCATTCACCACCTTGAATGAAGAGATTTCTTCTCAATTCAATCCAAAATGGCTTTCCACATAACCCAAAACTGTGATCCTTTGTTCTGGATCCCTCAGCCAGGGAAACATCCCGATGTTTCCAGTCTGTCCATCCCTGTCAGAATTTTATATACTTTTATTATAGAGTCATAGAGTGATGGAGGTGTAGATCCCATCTCATTTACTTAACCCAAACCTTGGCACACTGCAAACAAAGCAGTATTTCTCACTCTTTGATAGGGGAAACAGTGTCAATCCTCTCACTATATACTTTCAAAAACACACATTTTTTTCCAAATTTGGGTCTATTGCCTTTTATTGAAGAGTACCCAACACAATGTGTTACTTATTTGTGATACACAATCATAATACTGGAAAATGCTCAAATTTTACAGAAATATGCATACCTTTTCTACACCAGGCATGCACAATTACAGCAGCTTTACTACAACTCAGTCATACTCTACTGTGAAAACATCTGCATTACATGACTTATATCACTATTATGATCAGCAACTACAATTTTTTTAAAATCTGGTAGAATTGAAGACTCAAGAGATCTTGACTTTAGTACTAGAAATCAAGAAAGCTATAATAATACATGTATGGTTTACAATAACCTAATTTTCTGAAAGAATTATTATGCCAGAGAATTGCAGCTGGATTTTACTGTTGGATTTTGCCAGAAAATTGCAGTTGGATTTATTGTTGGATTTTGTTCCAATTCTGTGGGATAAGTACTAACTTCCTGCCAGAACCACCAATAAAAGGATTATGCAGATGTGAAAAACTTTGCAGTTCCATTTCACATAGAATGGAAACCTATAATCAGCCAATTACTTTAAGATAGCACTGCAAACTCTGCTGTGCTAAAGTACAGCTTTCATGAGTACCCTGATAGTATCGTTCTGATATAAAGCATTTGATAAGAACAGGAGAGGAATTCCTTTATTTTTGTGCTTTTATACAAGGTCTGTAAAATTCAAAAAGTTTCTGCTGTAACATTGCTTGTATTTTGTACTTCTGATTTTCTGCAAAATTTCTGCTCTGAGCTCGACAGCATTGGGAGCCATCCAATTTCAATAACTTGAGCTCTCTCATGAAAGTAATTTCTGCCAACTATAGTATTCATAAAACCAATGTGCTAGTTCTACAGTCCACTGTTCTTCTGTTTTTTTTATTATAATATATTTTTATTAAGAAAAAATAGATTTTTAAATATTACAAATACAAAACAATGCAATTCAAAACAGTACAAAAATAGTACAAAACTAAACCCAAATAATAATAAAAATTCCCCAACCCACCCTCCTATACGAATTTATAAACATATAGAGAAGTATAAATTTTTTTAAAAATCTAAACTAGCTATTTAACTAAATAAATAAATAAATACCTAACAACAAACAAGTAAATAGTAATGACTCAGCCCAGCCAAACAAAACACTCATACATTCACAGTTCCTCCTCCCTGGATATTGGACTCATGAAACATAATTGTTACGGCTATATAAAAGCCCTCGTTAGTGTGGCAGATAAATGTGTGTCCAGGTATTTCAAAAAGGGTTGCCATGTCTTGTAAAATTCTCAGTTTTGTGGTGTACCATATTTGTGAGAAAATCCAGGGGAATATGCTCCATAACAATCTTCCGCCAACCCGACAGGCCTGGGGGGTTTTCTGATATCCAACCAAGCAAGATATTCTTCCTTGCACAGAATGTAAGAATATTGAAACGTTTTGCCTTATGAGAGTCTGCAGGAAATACAATGGGTAGGCCCAAAAGGAGCGAAATAGGATCCTTCTCCACCCCTACACCTAAAATCCTCTCCATTGCACCCACCACAGCGCTCCAATATGTTTGAAGCCTGTCACAAGACCAAAGACAATGGGTAAGAGTACCCGTACAGACCTTGCACTTGGGGCATGTTGAAGATACCCCTGGTTTAAATTTTGACAAACGGTCTGGGGCTAAGTGGACCCTGTGGAGAATCTTCAACTGTAAAGCATGGGTCCTATTGCAAATTGATATCTTCCTTGCATTCTCCCAAATATCCTCCCATGCCTCTGAAGAAACTTCAACACCCAGGTCTCTTTCCCACATCTTGCAGAGTCGTTCAGACTCCTCTGAAGTGGCACCCCCCAATTGGTGATATAAAGTACTGACAGAGAGTGTACTCTTAGCCCTTAGTACCCCTCTTTCTATGTCAGATTTGTAGGGATCAGTCAAAAGTGTGGTCCTTTTTTGAATAAAATCCCTAACTTGAAAAAAACGAAAGAGGTCTCTATTAGGGTAACTCGTACTTCCATACTAACTGATCAAAGGACATCATTACATCTCCCTCAAATAAATCACCCATGCAAGATATACCCTTAGCTGCCCAACGTTTAAATCCTGAAACTATCATACCTGGTTGAAAACTCGGCATACCCACTAAAGGTGTAAACAAAGATGTTTTGCCAATATTACCTTCCCTCTGCCGAATTGCCCTCCATGCTTTAGTATTGATGACTACTGGGTTATGGCAATATTCCCTAACTGTCCTCACCTGTCCAAAAACAGCAAACTAGTAAGGGGGCACCTTGCCTGGGAGACTTCGATATCTAGCCATATTGAAAGAGGATCCCCACAAACCCAATCACTTGCGTAGGTCAAAAGCGAGCGTAACTGGTCATTTTTAATGTCCACAAGGTCTACTCCCCCCAATCTGTGAGGCAACTGCAGTTTGGCTAATTTACTGAAGGGCCGTTTACGGTGCCAGTTAAAGGAGCTGAACCAACCATTCAGTCTCCTGAGTGTTTGTTTATTAAAAATCAGGGGGAGCATCTGTATAGGGTAGAGCAAACAAGGGAGAATATTCATCTTAATAAGCGCTATCCAACCCAACCATGAGACTGGAAGTGCCTCCCATCTTTGGAGATCTTGTTTAATTGTTTTAAATAATTGAGTAAAATTGGCTTTGAACAGCCAATCCAGAACTGGAGTAATGAATATGCCCAAATACACAAAACCCCCCTGTGACCACCTAAATGGGAATCGATAGTCACTCTCAAGAGCCAACTCTTTCGTAAGACCACCCAAAGGCATAGCCTTTGATTTGGCAAAATTAATCTTATACCCTGAAAAAGCGCCAAACGCATGAATGCATTGTATCAAGCAAGGTACTGAGACTGCTGGATTTGTCAAGAAAATTAGAACATCGTCTGCATACAGCGAGATCTTACGTAATTTTGACCCCACTTCTGGAGCTGATATATTGAGATCCCCATGAATGGCCTCTGCCAACGGTTCAATCACTAACGTAAAAAGTAATGGTGAAAGGGACAGCCCTGCCGGCTGCCCCTAGAATTATTAAAATTGCTTGATCATACCCCATTGGTAATGACTGCAATGAGGAGGTACACTGTAGAGAACCTTTACACATTGTATGAAAACTTTTCCCAGACCAAACCGGTCGAGAGTATAGAAAAGGTACGGCCACTCAATTCGGTCAAATGCCTTCTCTGCATCTAAAGAAATTACCAATCCCTGTATTGACTGCTGTCGGCATGATTGAATTACGTTAAGCAGCCTCCTAACGTTATTGGAGGATCTGCAACCCTTTATGAAGCCCGTCTGATCCTCTTTAATAATAGAGGGTAACACAGTCTCCAGCCTTAACGCAAGAGCCTTAGAGAGGATCTTAAAGTCCACATTTAAGAACAAGATGAGCCTGTATGAAGCACAGTCTTCCGGATCCTTCCCTTTAAGGATAAGTGAAATATTGGCCTCTCTCAGGAGATGGCGGGAGACAAACACGACTTAATGAATCATTAAACACATTCAGCATCGGGCCTGACAGTATGCTTATAAATTCCTTATAGAATTCACTGGAAGGTCCGTCAGGACCAGGCGCCTTTCCACTCTGAAGCTGCCTCACAGATTCCTGTGCCTCTTGCTCTGATAATGGGGCATTGAGAAAGGACTGTTGTTCGGGAGTCACACCCAAAAGCTTCAGATCTCTAAAAAAGGATTCCGTTTTGGCCTGCCCCTCCTCACAATTCTCAGGCTGATATAACAGAGTAGAATCTCTGGAACGCCACATTGATCTTTTTAGAATCACATGTTAGATTCCCAGACCCTTCCCTAATCGTTATAATGGTTTGTGGGGCACTTTTCTTTCTGGCAAGGTATGCTAAGTATTTGCCTGGCTTGTCACCATGCTTGTATAATCTTTGATTTGTAAAAGCCAGCTCCTTCTTTGCCTTCTGCATGAGCACGGAATTTAGTGCAGACAGCAGTGCTGTAATCCTCTGTAGTTTGACCAACAAAGGTCTGTCAAAATAGGCCTTCTCGGCTGCCTTCAACTGTGCTTCAAGGAGACGTTGCTGCTCACCCTTCTGCCGCTTCCTACTTGTGGAATATGAAATAACTAACCCTCTGGCATAAGCTTCGGCAGTTTCTCAGAGAACAGATGAGCTATCAACCGAGCCTATGTTGATGTCTAGGAATGCCCGAAATTCCCTAGAGAAATACTCCACAAACTTGCTGTCTATGAGAATAAAGGGGTCCATTCGCCAGTACCTTGAATCCACTGTAACATCCTTAATTTTAACCAAGAGGTACACTGGGGCATGATCAGAGATGGCAATTTTACCAATCGTACAGGATGCCACCAGATCCAGGGTTACTGCAGGGGTCAGAAAAAAATCAATCCTCATGTGACATTTGTGCGGATTGGAGAAAAACATGAAATCCCTACCTGTAGGCTGGATACACGTCCAGACGTCCACCAACCCTAATTCCCCACACAAATCCAAAAACTGTTTAGTTTGTGCAGAGGGTATCGAGAGACCTTTAGGCAACCTGTCTACTGTGGGGTCCATGAGGCAGTTAAAATCTCCCCCTATAATGATGTGCCGAGACTTGAGACATCAGTTTAGAAAAAGCATCTACCAAGAATTTAAGAGGATGAGCTGGGGGACAATAAACATTTAAAATGCCATATTCTTCCCCATTTATCAAGGCTTTAAGAATTACAAACCTCCCGTATGTGTCTTTAACACATTCCAACAATTTAAATGAGAGATTTTTCCTTACCAATATAGCCACTCCCCTACTTCTGGTATTAAATGATGAAAAATAAACTCGGTCAAAGCCATTCTGCTATAATTTCAGATGCTCCTTGTCATCCAAATGTGTCTCCTGTAACAAAGCAATATCCATCTTCTCCTTTCTACGACTCAAGAGTACCTTCTTCCTCTTAATTGGTGAGTGACTTCCCTTGATATTCCAGGTACACCATTTAATCAAATCATTAGCCATAATCTTCTGCAATTACATTTAAATTCCAGAGAGGAGGTACCCGAACCACAAATTGCTGAGCCTTAGTGTCGCATGGTCCACCAAATATAAAAACTACATAAACTAAAACCACTACATTTAACAAACATACAAAATTATTAAAAATAAAAAACAACAAAAACCAGAAAACAAACCAACATATACAGCGCCAACAGAGGTGAGTAGCGGAACTCATCCCCTGCCCGGAGGGGGCAACTACCCATCCCTAACTGCCCATAAATAGGCATCTAACCATCTCAACTATCTTCACTTCTCCCAGCTACAGCCGCATCGCAAGCACAAGCCAAAAAGAATAAACACCCCATAGAATATCAATATGAATAAAAAAAATTCTTTTATAAAAAAAAGGGAATAAATACCCCACCCATCCTTTGGTATGTCCTAACTTAGAAATTTAAATGTACATCTTAACCACCGCCAGACATAGTTTGAACCAAATTATTATCAATAGAGGAAAAAAAAGGGGAAAAACAAAGGTCCAACTGGATTTCCTCCATTTCTTTTACAGAATGATAAACGCAAACCCAAGCAACAATATTTATACATACTACAATTGTTTAAATTAGGTTAGCTTGTGCACAAAGTCTCTTGCCTTCTTTGATGTGTCAAAGAGATGCATGGATCCATCTAAGGTGATCCGAAACACTGCCGGATATCTCAGGGAGTACTGAATCCCAAGCTCCTTCAATCTTCTCTTGACATGACACCATCATACGATTTTCGTTTCTGGATCACCGCTGCTGAAAAGTCCTGAAAAAACATGATCTTCGACCCCTCATAAATTAGGGCTTTTGGATCCTTCCCCTGGAGTCTGGAAGCCTCCATGACTCTCTCCTTATCCCGGTAATGATGGAACTGCACTAGGAAAGGATGAGGGCGTTGACCCAGACCCGACCTCCGTGCTGTGACCTAGTGAGCCCTCTCTATCTTCAGTCCTCTCATGCCAGTCTCCAAGTCAAGGAATTTCGGAAGCCAATCTTCAACAAATTCCACAGGCCACTCACCTTCTTTACCCTCAGGCAGACCGATGATCGAAATGTTTTTTCTCCTGCCCCTGTTTTTAAGATTATCCACTTGGTCACGCAAATTATGAACCTGTGTCTTCAGGGCTTAGATCACATCCTTGAATGAACTGGCATCAGCTTCCACCACTGTGACCCTATGCTCCACCTCATCCAACCTCTTTTCCAGCTTCTCTTCAATCTGTTTCCCCAACATCTCACGAGATTTTGAGAGCTGGTTCACCAGGTCCTGGAGAGTAATCGGCTCTCCAGGCTGAGCTGCAGACCCGGCCTCAGATGCTCCTCCTCCTTTTTTAGTCATTTCTGCACAGCTAAAAATACAGGTAATTTTTAAATGTTTCTTGGGGCTCCACAATCTTTCCAATGCCCCAAGAAATCCTTATGACCTGGGTTGGGTGGGTTAAAGGACCGTCCTGCTCCTGCTGCGATGCGAAGCTCTACAGTGCGATCTCCTCAGATCCCCACCATCTAAAATCCCCATTCTTCTGTTTTAATTACTTAAGCTTTCAGGTTTTCTGCAAAACCAAACCATTGGCAGATTCCAAATTATATTTTGAAATAATTTTGGTTTATTTTTCCCTCAAGTTTACAATTATGTTCCACTACTCAGAATTCACTAATGATGTTTATGTCTTTCTATGGAAATACTAAATGGTATAAGACTTAGCAGATTGTAATCTGTGTAAACTATTAAAGATATTTTCAAACTAAATTTAAAAAACAAAGCTGAAATATTATCCAGCATACAATTAGACTGTTGTATTAACACCCACTTATAAACTCTGGATGTTCATGTATTCACAGCCTTTCTAATTTTATTCAACAACAGGATCTTAAATAACTCTATTGGAAATGCTACTAAAGTTGTCCCATTCTAGTTTTTTTTTAACATTATGGCTCATCTATATGCTTTAACTGCAATGAGACAATTCTTTTGGTCCATAGGTTTTTATTCAACATGCCATTTTTGATAGAAACATCTCCACTTTTGCCAATATACTTCACTATTTCCACTGTATTCCTAACTAAACCAATACATCTTTTTAAAGTATCAGGCCGAATTTTCACATATTTTAGCTAGGTGTTACTTTAGAGGTAGATTTCCCTTCATGAACCATGTGACTTATTTCATGCAATCTGTTTATCTCATTAAATATGCTTCCAGTCTCCAAGCAGCATTCTCATGTCATGAGGTCACAGGGGTGGAAGTGCTCACCTCTGCCAGGACATTCCCATGTTCATACCACGGGTTCCATATTTAAACGTCACTTGTGCATCACTTCAAGCGCTGCAAGCCTGGAATTGCTTGTCAAAATCTGATCTGATCTAAAGAAGAAGTTGGCCAAGAAAGCCCAGATTACAGACTGGAATCCGGAGATCCTGATGGATGGGATGGTGAAAGGGAGAGCTGTCCACTTTCCTCAAGATGGCCAAAAGAAGCTGCACTTCAAAGTGTTGCGCATGTGGAATGATGTAGTTATCCGGAACTGCATCTAAGTGTGATGGAAAGGCAAGGAAACCAATGTTCATGAGTGCAAACAAGACTTGGCATTATGACGAGGAGATCACCAGGAGTAATATTAATGGGAATATCTTGTAACAGGTCCTTGTCTCCAGTAATTACACACATATGTCCGCTTAGTGTGTGTGATTCTGCAATCATTTAAGAGGGTGCACTTTTGTAGTGTTAGGTACAGATTCTCCCAATGTGTATCACAAGCAAGTATGAGATAGCTTTGGCAAATAGAATTAAGGAGAATCTCATGGGTTTTTACAAATATATTAATGACAAAAGGGTAACTAGGGAGAGAATAGGGCCCCTCAAAAATAAGCAAGGCGGCCCTTGTGTGGAGCCACAGAAAATGGGGGAGATACTAACTGAATATTTTGCATCAGGATTTACAATGGAAAAGGATATGGAAGATATAGAATGTAGGGAAATAGATGGTGACGTCTTGCAAAATGTCCAGATTACAGAGGAGGAAATGCTGGATGTCTTGAAACGGGTAAAGGTGGATAAATCTCCAAGACCTGATTAGGTGTATCCAAGAACTCTGTGGGAAGCTAGAGAAGTGATTGCTGGGCCTCTTGCTGAGATATTTGTATCATCGATAGTCACAGGTGAGGTGCCAGAAGACTAGAGGTTGGCAAACATGGTGCCACTGTTTAAGAAGGGTGGTAAAGACAAGCCAGGGAACTATAGACCGGTGAGCCTGACCTCGGTGGTGGGCAAATTGTTGGAGGGAATCCTGAGGGACAGGATGTACATGTATTTGGAAAGACAAGGACTGATTTGAGATAGTTAACATGGCTTTGTGCATGGGAAATCATGTCTCACAAACTTGATTGAGTTTTTTAAAGAAGTAACAAAGATGATTGATGAGGGCAGAGCAGTAGATGTGATCTATATGG
>NC_057714.1:39574944-39581042 GCF_004010195.1 Chiloscyllium plagiosum
GATATAAAAGAGACCTAAGAGGTAACTTTTTCACGCAGAGGGTGGTACGTATTTGGAATGAGCTGCCAGAGGATGTGGTGGAGGCTGGTACAATTGCAACATTTAAGAGGCATTTGGATGGGTATATGAATAGGAAGGGTTTGGAGGGATATGGGCCGGGTGCTGGCAGGTGGGACTAGATTGGGTTGGGATATGTGGTCGGCATGGATGGGTTGGACTGAAGGGTCAGTTTTCATGCTGTACATCTCTATGACTCTATGACTCTATAAGTGCACACTCATTTAAGGATGGTGATTGTGTGATGTTCCATTAGCATCCTAACTCCATCCTTTGGCACAAATATGTCCATCCAGTCCTATGGGCTTAAAAAGAGGAGCGTACTCCATCCATCATAAAAATGTTGGCAATATTTTTCATCATTATTACACAGTTGAAATTTGGTGGAAGATGGTATGTTTTTGAAGTCTTGCTCCTGTGAGTGAGTTCCAAGCTTTGCCGGAATGTCAACATTCCCCCTCTTTCCTTCATGCACCCCTTTTGTCGAACATTCCGGCCAACCCCATCAGCTTTGAAGATCCATAAATCTCCATACATCCTTTCTTATTCAACTATAAACATCTCCAAATTTACCGTCAGCTTTTTTGGTCATTGCCATGACCACTATCGCTATCAACTGTCCACCCATTGAAGTCAGCATGGTGTTCACTTGCTGCAGAAGTGACCCATCATCCTGTAGAATCCCAAGCTCTCTCACATCATATCAGATCATGCTATTATGTTCAATCTTCCTTTGTGCTAGATCGGATTTCAAATAGCAGATAATTTTCCTCCTAATCCTCATTGACTCTTTTACTGGGACTCACTGATGCCTCAATCAAATGCAGTCTTGATGTCAAGGGCAATGACACACACTTCACTTCTGGAATTCAGTTTTTTTTTCAATTTTTGACCAAGGTTATAATGAGGCCAGAGACAAGCAGCCTTGCAGAATGCAAACTGAGCAGTGAGCAAAAATATTGTATCTGAATGCTACTTGAGAGCTGTCAATGACACGATCAATTGATTGCTAATGACAGAAATTAGGTTGACTGAGCTGTAATTAGCCAGACTTAATTTGTCCTGCTTCTTGTTGGCACAGCATACCTGGGCAGTTTCCACTTTGTCACATACAAAGTACTGGACTAATGATATGGGTTCAAATTCGACCACAGCAGCTGATGGATTTGCTCATGAACAGAGTGGCTTGCTAGACCTTTTCAGAAGGAAGTTAGGATTCATTCACATTGGTTTGGTTCTGGAGTTCCATGCTGGCCAGATCAGGTAAAGTTGACAATTTTCCCTTCTTAAAGAAAGCTAATGAACCAGATAGGTTTTTTTACAGCAAATAGTGGAACTCATCATGGCTACAGTCACAGAATAGCTTTCAATTCCAGATTTATTCATTAAATTTAAATTTTAGCCATTGTTAAAACGGGATCTAATTCATGTATAAAAAGCATTAGCCTCTAGATTACTGGTCCATTCTATCTCCCATTATCATTGAGGTACAAGGGCAACGAACCAAAGTCTGCATCATGCTGGACACCCAGGTGGAGAAGATTAAAAAGAAAATGATCAGGTAACTCATATAGTAATGGCCAACTTATATGTTAATGTCCTGTTGATTAATATGATCTATTGCATTTTCCATAAGAATCATTTAACTCTCAGCTGCTACTCGAATTGACTGGAAAAATATTTGTATTACGTAACTAGTTTAATTTGCCATCTTATTTTTGTATGACATACAGGATTCCAAATAGATTTTATTGCAACCATCTGGATTTTATGCAGTCATCTATATTGGCAGCACCACTGCTCATTTTCCCACCTTTCATTAGCTGTTGTGATCCCCCAGAGTTTCCCTTGACTTCACTACTTGAAAAGTTTTTTTTTTAAAAACGGTCCAGTTCGGAATAATTGCCCGAATAATTGATTTTCACTATTGATTAAGTAAATAGTATCTCAAAAATAAGCTGGATTTGTCATTTTGAAATATGAAAGTGATGATCCAGGTTGTAATAAATATTTAAAATATATTCTTACTATTAGATAATCTGGATATTAACTAGACAGAAAATAGGCTTTGTTTTTACTTCTGCGAAGGTGACTTCATAGGTATTTTCAGGAGGTCCAAAACCATTTGGAGCAGTCAGCTAAAAGGTATCAGTCCTGAGGAAGCAGTGATTTAAAGTAAATGCCTTGATCGAGTTGCTGGAAAAATTAATTCCAGAATGTTTGCAAAGTTGAGTTTTATGAATGCAGAAAGACAGATGGTCAGAAACCAGAATCAGATTTCAGTTCTGAAGAACAGCTTCATACCAAGAGAAAGGACTCTTTAATTTGTAGAAAGCTCTAGATGGAGAGTTTTAAGTTGGTGGAAATCTCCAGGTGGTGAGAATTGAAAGATCCAGGTTATCAGAAATGGAAAGAAGTCTCTAGACCATCAAAACTGGAAAGATTTGGGTTGAATAACAAATTTTCAAGTAAAGACAGGAGTGATACTTCACTGGCATGGAGTATCTGCTGGAAGAAGGGTTGAATCTTTGCTTTTCATATTTATGGTTACATACTTTATTGTAAACTTCCAGTCACTTTTAAGAAATAAAATATAAGTAGAGTGGATGAAAAGCAAATATTTTGCATGAACAGCAATTCTCTCCAGGAACACACAGTACAAAAGTCAAGAAAACATTTAACTACTGGCCAAACTAACGATTGACCATTCAAAGAAATCATTTAGAGTTCACTATTCAATTAACATTGTAGCCTTAAAGAGGCAAACATCTAGATTTAAGTTGAATTATAATTTTGCAAATTCAGTACTATCATGTCGATCATGCCACTTAGAGTCATACAGATGTACAGCAGAGAAGTCGACTCTTCAGTCCAACTTGTCCATGCCGACCAGATATCCAAAGCTAATCTAGACCCATTTGCCAGCAATTGGCCCATATCCCTCGAAATCCTTCCTATTCATATACCGATCCAGATGCCTTTTAAAATGTTGTAATCATACCAGCATCCAATATCTCTTATGGCAACTGCATACATTCCATACACACACCACCTTCTGTGTGAAAAAGTTGCTCCTTAGATACCTTTTAAATTTTTTCCTCTCACCCTTAACTTATGCCACCTAGTACTGGGCTCCCCACCCCAGGGAAAAGACTTTGTCTATTTACCCTATCCATGCCCCTCATGATTTTATGAACCTCTATAAGGTTGCCCCTCAGCCTCCGACACTCCAGGGGAAACATTCCCAGCCTATTCACCCTCTCCCATAGCTCTCCAACACTGGCCACAGTCTTCTAAATATTTTTCTGAACCCTTTCAAGTTTCACAACATCCTTCCAATAGGATAGAGACCAGAATTGCACACAATATTCCAAAAGTGGCCTAACCAATGATCTGTGCACCTGCAATGTGATCTCCCAACTCCTCTACTCAATACTCTGACCAATAAAGGAAAGCAAACCAAATGCTGCCTTCACTATCCTATCTACCTGCGCCTCCACTTTCAAGGAACTATGAACCTGCACTCCAAGGTCTCTTTGTTCAGCAACACTTCACAGGACTTTACCGTTAAGTGAATAAGTCTGCCATGATTTACCTTTCCAAAATGCATCACCTCACATTTATCTAAATTAAATTCCATTGCCACTCCTCAGGCCACTGGCCCATCTGATCAAACTCCCATTATACCTTCTTCATTGTCCACAACATCTCCAATTTTGGTATCATCTGCAAGCTTACTAACTGTACGGCCTACGTTCACATCCAAATCATTTATATAAATGATGAAAAGCAGTGGACCCAGCGCTGATCCTTGTGGCACACCACTGGTCACAGGCCTCCAGTCTGAAAGGCAAACTTCCACCACTACCCCTAGTATTCTACCTTTGAACCAGTTCTGTATCCAAATAGTTGGCTCTCCCTGTATTCCATCTGATCTATTCTTGCTAACTAGTCTACCACGAGGGACCTTGTCAAACACCTTACTGAAGTCCATACAGATCACGTCCACCACTCTGCCCTCACCAATCCTCTTCGTTACTGCTTCAAAAAACTCAATCAAGTAAGACACGATTTCCTATGCATAAAGCCACATTGACTATCCCATGTAAATCCTATCCCTCAGGATTCCCTCCAACAACTTGCCCACCACTGATGTCAGGCTCACTGGTCTATAATTCCCTGGCTTTTCCTTAGTACCTTTCTTAAACAGTGGCACCATGTTAGCCAACCTCCAGTCTTCCAGCACCTCACTTGTGACTATTGATGATACAAATATCTCACTAAGGGTCCACCAATCACATCCCTAATTTCTTAGAGTTCTAGGATACACCTGATCAGGTCCTGGGGATTTATCCATCTTTACGTGTTTTAATACATCCAGCTCTGTAATATGGACATTTTTCAAGATGTCACTATCTATTTCCTCACGTTCTATATTTGAAGAGGCATAACATTCTAGGCTATGGTCCTGGTATGGGAAAGTCAGACTAGTATAGGTAGTAATACATTTTTACAGTACAGACTTGATGAGCCGAAATTCTTCTTCTGTACCATATAATTTTGGTCTCTGGTGAATGTACACAATAGAGTCACATCCTCAAGGGTACTAAAGATGGATCCAACTACAATATAGTTAACAATTCCAATTTAACTTGTTTCCTTGCACTGGTGCATATCAATCTGGTTTAACAATGCTGATTAGTCATCTATCCATATGCACTGAACTCATGTTCTAAAGGCAGATTGACAAATCCAAATTTCCTTAGGATTCTATTCTGCTAGAATATTGTATTCAGTGGTGATCGATCATTTGTTTGTGTTCAGCATTTTTTTTCCACCACAGCTGCATATTAGCTGAAACAAAATCAGTCAGCCAGGTAGACCAGAAAATGCATCCAACATGCTACCAGTATAAAATCAAATGGCTATTTCCTGATGGTTCCTGCCATGTTTCTATGAACTAAATATGAACAAGAATTATACATGAATAGGAACTATAAATTTCATGATATTTCTAAACTATTTGCTGGATAAAAATCAAGAATCAAATACATTTCTGTTTTTTATTTCGGTATTGATGAGTCTACCAGGACCAAAACAAAAAAAGGACTGCACTGCACCATACTTTTACCAACTCGCTACAGATCAGTCAGTAAGTAAGCTTATATTTTATTGAAGTATTCACACAAATTACAGGTAAGATATACAGTGAAAGAAGGCACATATTTAGATGACATGTTCAACATATGCCAGACAGTTTGGAAAGTCCCAGTCTGAAAATGTGTATAATGCGATGTTACAGTACTTTTCTTACCAAGAGTTTTCACATAGCCAACTATCATAGTGTGATGCCACAGACTTCAGAACTTTAATAACTTCATGGATTGAAAGAATCAGCAATAACTTTTTCTAGAATAAACTGCTTCCCCACAATGAAAGACACAAGGAGAAGCTGTCATAAAGGAATAAAAAGCAACACGTGAATTAACCATCCCTGGGAAGAAGGAGTTGAACAACACAAACAAACTGTTTCCTGGGAGACAGGAAATAACAACTGCTTGATAATCTGCTGTCTCCTGACAAATGGGCAATTAAGTCTGCCTGCAGAATCAATGTGCTGAAGTAAAGGGGTTAATTGCAGGAAAAGCTGTGTTTCAAACTGACAACTAACCTCGAATTTAACAAGGAATAGGGGAGCTCCTTCTGATAAGGATGCAAACCACAGACTTGAGGTCTCCAGAAGAATAGTCAATTTTGGGGATAAAACAATCAATTGAATCATCAATAATGTCACATTACAAACCTGAACAAGAGAAAATTGTTTAAGTATCAACCCTAAAACAATTCAATTGTGAGGTTTAATATGCTAACTTGAGAAGTCTTATTTTGGTTGCTACATGCAATAAAATTTAAATAATTATTTCAGAGCATCCGCAACAATCGTAAAACTCTTAAAACCATCAATATTTCGAGTTTGCCATATATCATAATTACAATTGCAAAATCTCCACGGTTATCCTGAAATCTAAGATTCCTTTAAG
>NC_057714.1:39581542-39600542 GCF_004010195.1 Chiloscyllium plagiosum
CGGAGGAAACCCACGCAGACACGGGGAGAACGTGCAAACTCCACACAGACAGCCGCCTGAGGCGGGAATTGAACCTGGGTCTCTGGCGCTGCGAGGCAGCAGTGCTAACCACTGTGCCACCGTGCCGCCCAGCATGTCCAGCATCATCTCACTGTTCTTGTACTGTATGCCCAATTAATGAGCCCAGGATGCTGTATGCTTTCTACACATCCTGCCATCTTCAATGATCTGTGCGGATATAAACCCATGTCTCCATCTTTAGAATTGTAACTTACATCTGTCCATGTTCTTCCTACATAAGTTATCGCATCACTTTGAATTGAATTTTGCATTAAACTTCATTTGTCATCTATCTGCCGTTTCACAAATTTGTCCTTTTGAAGGTGTACTGTGTCCTCCTCAGTTTCCAAGTTTTGCATCAACTCCAAATTCTGAAATTGACCACTGCCTTCGAGAACACCATGTCAACATTATTACCCTATTGACCGTCCTGAAGTCACATCTCGGCCACAGAAAAGCTCCAATCATTACAAATCCCGTATCATTATTCCTCGTCCTTTCTTCTTCCACCCTCCTTCCCTTTACAACTGAAACACACAAACAAGGCTCTGATTGCACTGTCCACAAAGCTCTAAAAATGATTCCAGAAATATGATGTACGACATTTTATAGAAGGTTGACTGACATGGGTCATGTGCATCCTCAATAAGATTACATAATTAAACTACACATAATATATTCCATTTTTAATATATTTTAACCAAAGAAATCCAAGTAAAAGATTCCTATGGTGGTTATGTGATACAAAATGTGATGGAATATCTGCAGCAAGCTGGACAGGACAGCAATGACAACACGTAATGGCAGATCACCTTTTCTTGACAGAACTGCTGTCCATGCAAGGAACAGCTCTGCACTGTACCAAAGAGAAGACAGTGTTGAGAATTCTTGTCTGATAAACCTCTAACAACAATTGCTCCTCCTGAAAGGTTCCACAGGTTGAGGAGGAGGTAAAGCATAAATAGAGACTGTGAAGGTGGCAAACTGGACAAAAACAGTGATATTTGAAGCAGTTGCAATTGTGATCAAAGCTGAAGATTTTTAAAAAAGGCAGTTATTACCTAAAAATAGGAATCTCGGATGTCAGCTTTGCTCATAATTACATCTGCAGCAAACTCCAACATTCTTGTCTTACATGCACCTTCATAGTCTCAGTTCATGTAATGTCATGTGCAGATCATCTTGAGTGAGTACCAAAGTATACTCAACAGTCAAGAGCCTGTCATCATTTCTGGTGCCTGTAAACTGGCCATAATTTGCATCTGAATTAGAAAGGATTGATGATACACAGGATAAATGAAATGAAATCATTGCTTACAACGATTTGAACAACAAATGTTAAAGTTAACATCACACAGATTTCTTAAAGAAATTAAAAATTCAATATTCAAATAATTAACCTCAGAGCTTTCTACATTGAAAAATAAAATCAGTACATGTCTCCAATCTAATCAAGATATAATTCAGGCCCCTCAATTTATTAGTCAGAGTCACAAGGTAACAGATTCAATCCCCACACTGAGTGCCAGTAGATGACTTAAGCCAAAGTGGCAGGAATTGTTTCAGAATTCTAGTTTTTGGGAGGGACAGAAATGAAATAAATTAGCTAAGATTCATCGACCTGAAGAAAATGACAGTTAGCAGCTGAAAGTCAAATTATAACCAACTGGATTCAATGAGATCTATATTTTATTAATTTAAATTCAATCAGTAGTTTTCCAACTCAATGTACGTGTGAACATTTTCTTGCTTCCATAGCAACTATATGGTTAAGTATGACCAAATGGGGAATAAACTCTTATTGCATTTCAAATCAAACATCCCAAATAGGGAAGCAAAGTCAGAGGCACAATCCATCAGCAATAATTGTGTTCAGCAAAACCAAATAATTAATTTCTTTCAAACTTAGCACTGGTAGACTTAATTGGCAGAAAATATTAAACTAGCTCATCAAACCATTTAGAACAAAATTACTTTTGACTGCAGCTAATAGGAGATTCTACAGCATCTACTTCAGGTTTTTTGTATGAAGGTGGATAAAGCACGTAAACTAGATTAACTACATGCCAGAGTTCTGAAGGAGAAAGCCAAGGACATTGACAAGGTCTTGGTAGCGATCCTTCAGGAATCACTGGAGTCAAGGAGGATCACAGAGGAATGGATTTCTGGCTAATGTAATACCTTTGTTTAAGAAGGGAGTAAAGTAGAAGAGGGGAACTTTAGGCTGGTTAGCCTGGCCGTCATCATTAGTAAGATTTTTGAGTCCATTATTAGTGATAAGGTTATAGCGTACAGTAGTTCGTTCGCACCCCCCCTCCCCCACCTGCAGGGGATATGTTCCAAGACCTACCGCAGATGCCCGAAACCACAAATAATAGCAAACCCATTCATTTAAATGGGAAATTTATCTTCCCGGCAGCCCCCCGGTCACTGGTTCTGAAATGTTCCATGTAATATGTTCAGGCTGTGGTAAACGGTGGGTCACAAACTGCTGTAACTGGATCTGCAAATATGGTGGTTACCCTGTATTTGGAAGTGCATGGTGAAACAGCACTGGCTCTGCATGGCTTCGTAGGGTGAGGGTGTTTTGCTTGACAAATCTGTTCGAATTCTTTGCGGAGATAATGAGCAGGTTAGACAAAATAGAACCAATGAACATCTACTTGGATTTCCAGAAGGCCTCTGACAAGGTGCCACACGTGAGACTACTAAATAAGAAAAGAGCCTATGGTTTTAGCAGCAAGGTACTGGAATGGATAGAGAATTGGCTGACTGGCTGAAGGCAGACAGTGGCAATAAAGGAGTCTTTTTCAGAAATGGCAGCTGGCGACTAGTGGAGTTCCACAGGAGTGTGTCATAACCACATCATTCCATATGAAGGAACTGAGGGCATTGTTGCTACATTTGTAGATGACACAACGATAGATAGAGGGCACATAGTGTTGAGGATGTGGTGAGGCTCCCGAAAGAGTTCAACAAGCTAAGAGAGTGAGTAAAAAGTCACAGATTGAATACAAATGTGAGAAAGTGAGAGTTATGCAGTTGTATCAGAAGAATAGAGATATAGACTATTTTCTAAAAGG
The DNA here is from genome assembly GCF_004010195.1 of Chiloscyllium plagiosum. Classification (NCBI taxonomy): domain Eukaryota; kingdom Metazoa; phylum Chordata; class Chondrichthyes; order Orectolobiformes; family Hemiscylliidae; genus Chiloscyllium; species Chiloscyllium plagiosum. The sequence goes on from NC_057714.1 coordinate 39,584,686, forward strand.
GGAAAGACTTTGGAAATATGAAGCACAAAAGGATTCAGAAGTCCCAGTTCAGGATTCCCTTAGGGTTAACATGCAGATTCATTTGGCAGTCAGGAAGGCAAATGCGGCATTAGCGTTCATTTCAAGAGGGCTAGAATATAAGAGCAGGGTGTGCTTCTGAGGCTCTATAAAAGTTGTTATCAGACTGCATTAGGAATATTGTGAGCAGTTCTGGGTTCCATATCTAAGGAAGGATGTGCTAGCCTTGGAAGAGTTTTACAAGAACGATCCTGGGGTTAAAGGGCTTGCCATATGAGGAATAGTTGAGGATGTGGGTCTGTACTTGTTTGGGGGAGTTAGATGGATAGACAGGGAGGTGAGGTCTCATCGAAATTTACAGAAAACCAAGAGGCCTGGAAACAGTGCACATGGAGATGATGTTTCTGCTGGTAGTACAGATTAGGTGCTGATGGCACACCCTCCAAGTGAAAGGACGATTATTTAGAATTGAGAATGAGGAGGAATTTCATGAGCCAGAGGATGGTTAATCTGTGGAACTCAAACATTGCAGAAGGCTGTGGAGGCCAAGTCATTGAGCATATTTAAGACAGAGGTAGACAGGTTCTTGATTAGCAAGGGAATCAAGGTTTACAGGGAGAAGGCAGGGGAATGGGATTGAGAAACATACCAGTTATGAGCAAATGGTGAAGCAGATTTGATGAGCCAAATGGCTAAGTCTGCTTACTCAGATGGCTATGCCAGTGTTCTGAGAGTCAGCATAAGGTGAGGCCAGACAGCAGCATCCTCTGACTTTTCTGTTTTAGATTTGGACATGTCACAACCTTCAATAATAATTTCCTCCTCTTCAGATAAAGAATCAAGCAAAACAATAGTTAAACAACTAACTGTTACACTCACTCTCCTTATTGCCAGCAACATCTTTTTTCACTTGTTTTCATCCATCCAAGCTCTGACACCACTAACCATGCCCTCTGATCTGCCTATTCATTCTCTTAGAACACCTCCCCACCTGCACCAAAAGTAATACTATCTCATCCATTCTCATCTCCTTTAAAGCTGCCTCCTTCATTTTTCAGGACAGTAACAGCCCCAGTAGGGGAGAAAGAGTCAAAACATGTTGTACGCTGCCCGTCAAACAGCTCCTCCTCACCCCTTATGGGGAGACTGGTATCAGATGCTGCCTTTGACTTATTACATTGGGACCCCATGAACAAAAGCTATCTGCCTTGACTGGACTGAGGCCTACTGACAAATACAACAAGCTTCCTGGCTTTATCTGTGCTACATGTCATGGCAAGACAGCAATGACGTCAGCATGGTACCTCTGGTTGAGGGGACAAAGTGCAAAAAGGTATGTCAAGGCAGGGATGCTGGGAAAATCCAGGTAGATTCAGAAAGTGAGTGAGCATAATGAGTACAAGCAAGAAACCCGAGATGCTGGAAGGTTCTGATTGGTTTATCTTTGTAGTCAGTCAGCAATAATTACAGCAGTAAAAGCTGCTCTAGCTTCTGGATAACAAAAAGAAACCCACCCTCCTTACCCCCACCAAAGGAAATTTCCAACTGTTACCCTTAATCAGAGAAAGGAAATGATGATTTTTTTTTTAAATTATTAATGGTTTTGATAGGATTAATAGTGAAAGATTGGCCAAGAGTTTTCTCTGAATTTCAGAAAGGTCCTGATGCACACCTTGCATCAGGACTCCAACTATACAGAAACCAAAAGCTCTGAGCCACCATAATTGCAATCCAAGATCACTCTCTCCACACTCTTGAATATCTTATTACTGAGTTTATGCGATTATTACTTGCTTTGTCTTCCAAAATGGCTGGTCTACTAACAGTTCTGGAGTCTTATGCTCATCCTTTCACTTTTAAATTAAAGCAACTGTTTTGCAAAATTAGGAAATTTCAATTATACTCCTGACATCCAAGTGCATTAACACATACATAGGAGTTCACATTTATGGAATCTAATGCTTCATTGCATTTATTATTTGTTGGCAACTACCGGGAGGTGAGAGGAAACGAAACAAGAAAAAAGATTTTAAAAATGTGAATTCTATATTGTAGATGAGTTAGGACATGTGGAGTTACTTTATGGACACTGAATTTTAATTTCCTTAATCATAGGTATAATTTATGCAATGTAATGAATTTTAAATTTGCTAAAATTACAGTTTAAAAGACTGCATGAGCATGTGAATTTCTATTAACTTGCCAGTGTTGAGTGGTTGTCTGGTACACAGCCAGTTTAGGAACTAGGTTTGGGGACATATTTACTAACATTGACTAGAAATTCTGAAGTAAGAGAAAATAATGTTACATTCAGTTATAAAATACTTGCAAATATACAGTTGTTCAGGTGTTTATAAGTAAATCATTGTACCAGAAATCTAAAATTTGAGCTACATTGTAAACACAAGATAATCAAGATATTGAAAGTCGATAGATTATCACAGCTGATATTTTTGAATTTCCTGTATTTATTTTCAGTATGTGATGCACACTCACTCATTAATTATTGTACTAAAGTTGCACTTGCAGTTGACACAATGGGCAAACCTATTCACTTCAGAACTGAGAATATGTGTTTTCTTCAAAATAGCCACAATGAAAGCATAATGAAAACAGTTGCAGAAAGTCTCCTTTAAGATAAGGTAATTCGCAAATTCCTGTGGGATCAAACTTTTCATGCATAGCACACACTGCATAGTCACCCAAATAGCCACTTGAAAATTAAAGTGAATATGCTTTATGTGTTACAAAAAGTGTACACTATATAAGTATTAGTGAAAATTTATTCAGTTTCTTCCCAAACTACAGACAGGTATGGCAATATTATACATTTTACCTGGTTCCTTTCCTTGCTTAATTTGCATTTAATAACAAATTTTGAATGGTTAATGGAATTAAAGTAGCTATCGTCTATAAAACCCCTCTACAGCTGTTGACTTGCTAATACAAAACCTAGAGCAGCAGAATTACTGCCAAGACCTGTGTGCAGTCAGACGTTCACATCAACCAACCTATCTATGCAGGCTGAACAACTATATGCAGACTTACATTTACCCTGGCCAGAAAATAACAGATATGACTCAAGTCTGAAAACCCTTCATCTCTCAGGCAGGGACAATGCTCAAAGAAACAGCTTCAAATGGATTCAACGTACAGCTTGTTCAGGACAGCTCCAGATAGTGTATGGTTATATTTGGAATAAACCTAAACCTGTAGGGACAGCTGCAGATATATAGCAAATATAAGTGAAGAGCTGGAGGTAGAAGTTTATGAAAACACAGTATTGAACGAGATTAGATTAGTCAAAGCCAGAATTGAAATTAAATGAGTTAAAACTAGGGCAAGGTAGAGAGAAACCAGAGGGGGAAGTTATTTGTGTTTTAGTTTTGAAATCCAAATCTTTTGGCTCAGAGGTTCTGGGTGTTCTAGTGCCAATATTTGATTCACATTGAATCAATTCCTGTGCCAATTTACCTGGCATAAGGCACTCATATGCCAAAAGCTAGGTGTTTAGGTCTAGAATATGTTATGCTTGTGGATACAATGCATAGAGATGCAAATGTACTGAGGGAAGAAATAGATGGTTGATCACTCAGCATCTGAAAGAGAAAGATATATTAACATTTAAGAACTGCTGAAAGGGTTACAACTTTGAGTCAACTTTTTCCTCCAATTGCTGATTGGTCCTCTGTGCATTTTCTCTGGTCTGCTTTATTTCAGGTTTACAGCACAAATTTTATTTTTCTGTTCATCTCTCAAAAATAAGAATTGCACTACATCCAAAAAATGTGTTTGTCATACTACAACTAATCTCAGGCTAGTGAAGTTAATTTAATCAACAGAGGAATTCAACTGGTCTTTGCTCCACAATGACTTCATGATAAAAAAATCTTCAACTTCAGCATAAATCACCCAAGTGAAGGTGAAGAGAGAGTGTAAAAGACATAGGCTGAGTGCTATGGCCCTTTTTTTAAAAAAAATAATGCTATTTAAACATTGAAACTAAAACAAGTCAGTGTCAATGATAATATTTCATAACTTCAAAATTTGAACATATAAAACAATTCAGGAAAAGGAAAGATGTTTGAGAATCCACTTCCTAAAAATTTAAATTCATTCCTTAGTAAAGCCACACTTAGAATATTGTGCACAGTTCTAGTCACTGCATCACCAGAAGGATGTAGATGCTTTGAAGACGGTACAGAAAAAGTGTACCAGGATGTTGTCTGGTATGGGGGATTTTAGATATGAAGAAAGGTGGGATAGACTGGGTTTGTTTTCACTGGAATCCAGGCAATTGAGGGATGACCTGATAGAAATAATTAGAGGTATTAGAAATACTGCAGAATTTGAAAATAGACAAGTCCTCTGGGCCGGATGGGATCTATCGTAAGATCCTCTGGGAAGCAAGGGAAGAGATTGTCGAGCCTTTGGCATTGATCTTCAAATCATCATTGTCTACAGGAATTGTGCCTGAGGACTGGAGGATAGCAAATGTGGTTCCCTTGTTCAAAAAGAGTAGTAGAGACAACCCTGGTAATTACAGACCAGTGAGTCTCACTTCAGATGTTGGTAAAGTGTTGGAAAAGGTCATAAGAGATAGGATTTATAACCATCTAGAAAAGAATAATCTGATCAGGGACAGTCAGCACGGTTTTGTGAAGGGTAGGTCGTTCCTAACGAATCTTATTGAGTTTTTTGACAAAGTGACTAAACAGGTCGATGAGAGTAAACCAGTTGATGTGATGTATATGGATTTCAGCAAGGCGTTCGATAAGGTTCCCCACAGTAGGCTATTATACAAAATGCAGAGGAATGGGATTATGGGAGATGTAGCAGTTTGGATCAGTAATTGGCTTGCTGAAAGAAAACAGAGGGTTGTAGTTGATGGAACATGTTCATCTTGGTGTCCAGTTACTAGCGGCGTACCGCAAGGGTCAGTGTTGGGTCCACTGCTGTTCGTCATTTTTATAAATGACCTGGATGAGGGCTTAGAAGAATGGGTTAGTAAATTTGCGGATGACACTAAGGTCGGTGGAGTTGTGGATAGTGACGAAGGATATAGCAGGTTTCAGAGAGACATAGATTGGATGCAGAGCTAGGCTGAGAGGTGGCAAATGGAGTTTAATGTGGACAAGTGTGAGGTGATACACTTTGGATGGAGTAATCGGAATGCAAAGTAATGGGCTAATGGTAAGATGCTTGGAAGTGCAGATGAGCAGGCAGATCTTGGTGTCTATGTACACAGATCCCTGAAAGTTGCCACCCAGATTGACAGGGTTGTTAAGAAGGCATACAACGTTTTGGCCTTTATTAATGGAGGAATTGAGTTCCGGAACGAGGTTATGCCGCAGCTGTACAAAGCTCTGGTACGGCCACACTTGGAATATTGTGTACAGTTCTGGTCACAGCATTAGAAGAAGGATGTGGAAGCTTTGGAAAGGGTGCAGAGGAGATTTACTAGGATGTTGCCTGGTATGGAAGGAATGTCTTACGAGGAAAGGCTGAGAGCCTTGAGGCTGTTCTCGTTAGAGAGAAGAAGGTTGAGAGGTGACTTAATAGAGACATACAAGATAATCAGAGGGTTAGATAGGATGGACAGGGAGAGCCTTTTTCCAAGTATGGGGACGGCAAACACATGTAAAGTTGCCTGTAGTGTTAGGTGCATTAGTCAGAGGGAAATGGGTCTGGGTGGGTTACTCTTCGGAGGGTCGGTGTGGGCTGGTTGGGCCAAAGGGCCTGTTTCCACACTGTAGGGAATCTAATCTAAAAAAACAACTTTAAAGTGAGGGGAGATAGGTGTAAGACAGATGTCAGAGGTAGTTTCTTTACTCAGAATAATAAGGGTATGGAATGCTTTGCCTGCAACGGTAGTAGATTCGCCAAGTTTAAGTGCATTTAAGTCGTCATTGGACAGGCATATGGACGTACATGGAATAGTGTAGGTGGGATGGGCTTCAGATTAGTATGACAGGGCGGCGTAACATCGAGGGCCGAAGGGCCTGTACTGCGCTGTAATGTTCTATGTTCTAAGTTTAAAAGATGGTGAATGTCATGGATAGAATGGAAAGTATAAGGCTTTTTCCCAGGGTGGAGGGGTCAGTTAGTAGGGGGCACAGATTCAAGTTGCGAAGGAGAGTTAAAAAGAGACGTGGGGGGCACATTTTTCACACAAAAGGGGGTCCGTGTCTGAAATATGTTACCCAAGGTGGTAGTGGAAGCAGACACAATAGCAACATTCAAGTAGGGCCTGGACAAATATATGAATAGAAAGAAAATAGAGGGATACAGATCCTGTAAGTGAAGACAGTTTTAATATAGAAGGGCAAAACGTGTTGGCGCAGGGTTGGAGGGGCAAATGGCCTGTTCCTATGCTGTACTGTTCTTTGTTCTTAGACTGTTACACACCTAAAGACTTACTGTCACAATGCAAATAGATTATCAACTACAATAATTTGGAAACATTCTGCATCTCAATCTTTGTTTGTCTTGATAACTAGTAACTGCTTTGTTTAAATTGTTCAGTAGCAGGTGAAAGAAATACTTTTGTGTCACATTTATCACTTTGACACCAAAATTATAAGAAAACTGTTCCACCAGAAATGGAAATGGTTACAAATTCTATCCCAAGTTGAGGAGAAAGTTGCATTTCAAGCAACTATTATTGCATTTCAAGCAACTATTCACACCCGAAAAAACGCTTCAGAAGGTGGACATCTTCAAGGCAGTCTGGATATGAGAGCAGCTCTGATCGTTCAAGGGCAGAACAGAGATGCAGGCAGGCCGAAGGAGGAGGCAGTCATGTGCAAACTTTAAAGGAATGGATCTTTTTACTGATGCCTCCTGACAATTTTGGAACTTTAATGAGGCCTTGAACAGAATCGATACTAGCTCCAAGCCGGAGAGTGTTCCACGATATTAATACACAGGAATTCCCATGGCAGACGAGAAACTGACAATGTTTTGATGTGGGGACTTGGTGATTGAAAGCTTTGCTACTACTTCTCCTACCAGAATTTGAGGTATACTTTTTTTAAAATATATCTTTATTGAAAAATAGATTTTTGAATATTACAACAAATACAAAACAATGCAATTCAAAACAATACAAAGAAAGAACATCAAACTAGTAAAAAACCCAAACCACCCTCATGTACAAATGTATGAAAAGTACATATAAAAAAAGCCCAAATAACTACTTAATGAATAATAACGAACAACAAACTAATAAATGATAATACATCTCAGCAAAGCAACACACTAACTCTCAAATATCAACAGCATTAATTTTCACCTATTCATACATTCGCGGTGCCCCCTCTCTGGATATTGGACTCGTAAAGCACAATCGTTACAGCTGTATAAAAGCCCTTATTAGTGTGGCAGACAAATCTGTGTCCAAGTAGTCCAAAAACGACCGTCACGTCTTTTAGAAATTCTCAGTTTTGTGGTGTACCATACTTGTGAGAAAATCCAAGGGGTTAAGCTGCAATACAATCTTCGCCAACCCGACAGGCCCGGGGAATTTTCGAACACCCAACTTAACAAGATTTTTTTTTGTGCAGAAAATAATGATGTTGAAAAGTTTTTTTCTTATGCACACCTACAGGAAATACACTGGTTAGGCCAAGAGGAGGAAAGATTGGGTCCTTCTCCAGCCTTACACACAAAGTCCCCTCCATTGCACCTGCCACAACGCTTCAGTATGTTTGAAATCTACCACAGAACCAGAGACATTGGGTAAGAGTGGCCGTACTAACTTTACACTTGGGGCATGTTGAAGATATCCCTGGTTTAAATTTTGACAAATGAGGAGCCACCCCCAAATTGATGATATAAAGTGCTGACAGAAAGTACACTCTTAGCACTGAGCACCCTCCTCTCTATGTCAGATTTGTGGGGATCAGTCAAAAGTGTAGGTTTTTTTTTTAAATAAAATCCCTAACATGGAAAAAAAATGAAAGAGGTCCCTGCTAGATGACTTGTATTTCCATGCTAACTGATCAAAGGACATCATTGTGTCTCCCTCAAATAAATCGCTCATGTAAGACACACCCCTAGCTGCCCAATGTTTGAATCGTGAATCCATCATCCCCAGTTGAAAACTCGGCATACCCACTATAGATGTAAGAGAAGATGTTTTGACAATATTGCCCTCCCTCTGCCAAATTGCCCTCTATGTTTTATTATTGATAACCATTGGGCTGTGGCAACATTCCTTAACCGTCCTCATTTTGTCCAAAAGCAGCACACTAATAAGGGGGCACTTTGCCTGAGAGAGGTTTTGATATCTAACCACATTGAAAGAGGGTCCCCACAATCCCAATCATTCACGTAAGATAAAAACGAGCTTAGTTAATAGTTTGTAATGTCTGGGAGATCCACTCCACCCAGTCTGTGAGGCAATTGCAGTTCAGCTAATTTAATAAGGGGCCGCTTACGATACCAAATAAAAGAGCAAAACCAGCCGTTCAGTCTCTTGAATGTTTGCTTATTGAAAATCAGGGGAATATCTGTATAGGGTACAACAAAAGGGGAAGAATATTCATTTTAATAAGCTCTATCCGACCTAACCATGGGACTGGAAGCGCATCACATCTTTGAAGGTCTTGTTCGATTTTGTTGAATAATTGAACAAAATTAGTTTTAAACAAACAATCAACAACTGGAATGATGAATATGCCCAAATACACAAAGCCCCTGTGACCACTAAAATGGGAATCGAGGTTCTTCCTCAAGACCTAGCACCTTTGTAAGACAATCCATAGGCATAGCTTCCGATTTTGCAAAATTAATCTTGCTCCCTGAAAATGTGCCAAACAAGATGATGCATTGCATCAGGCAAGGTACCGAAACTGCTTGATTTGACAAAAAAAAAATGAGGACATCGTCTGCATACAACGAAATCTTATGTAATTTTGACTCCACTTCTGGAACCGATATATTGGGATCTCTACGAATGGCCTCTGCCAGCGGTTCTATCACCAATTTAAATAGTAATGACGAAAAGGGACAGCCCTGCCAACTGCCCCTAAAAATTTTAAAATTACTCGATCGTACCCCATTGGTGATGACCGCAGCGAGAGGGTCACTGTAGAGAACCTTTACCCATCTTATAAAGGCTTCGCCCAAGCCAAACCACTCCAGAGTATAGAAACATATGGCCGCTCAACTCTGTCAAATGTCTTCTCTGCATCTACAGAAACCACCAATCCCTGTTATTGACATGCTTGAATTACATTAAGCAGTTTCCTAATATTATTGGAGGATCTGCTGCCCTTTATGAAGATGGTCTGGTCTTCTTTAACAACAGAAGTTTACACAGTCTCCAGCCTTAATGCAAGAGTCTTGGAGAGGATTTTAAAGTCAACATTTAAGAGTGAAATGGGCCTTTAAGAAGCACAGTCCTCCAGGACCTTCTCTTTTTTAAGAATAAGCAAAATAGTGGCCTCTCTCAGAGATGACAGGAGACAATCATCACTATACGAGTCATTGAACAAGTTGAGATGAGGCCTGACAACATCTTTATAAATTTCTTAAAGAATTCCCTGGGAAGTCCATCAAGACCAGGCACCTTTCAGCTCTGAAGCTGTTTCACAGCTTTTTGCACCTCTTGCTCTGACAATGGGGCATTGAGAAAAGACTTGTTCGAGCGTGACACCTGGGAGCTCCAGATCCTTGAAAAAGGACTCCATCTTGGCCCGCATCCATTACAACCCTCATGTTGGTATAATTCAGAGTAAAATCTCTGGAATGCCACATTAATCTTTTTGGAATCACGTGTTAAGTTCCCAGACCCTTCCTGAATTGACATAATGGCTTGAGGCGCACTCCTTTTCCTGGTGAGATATGCTAGGTACTTGCCCGGCTGTCACCATGCTCATAAAACTTCTGTTTTGCGAAATGAAGCTTCTTATTTGCTGTCTGCGTGAGCACGGAATTCGATGCAGATCGCAACGCCATAATCCTCTGTAGCATAATCCACCAACGAGGGCCTGTCAAAGAAAGCCTTCTCGACTGCCTTCAACCATGCTTTGAGGGAACGTTGCTGCTTCGGGATGGGACCATTTGCCACAGCAGATTCGCCGCTGCCGATTAGCCACTGCCCTTTCACCGCCGAGGACGCTTAGCCACCGGCCATTGGCCACTGAAGGCGATTCGCCTCCACAAGTTTTTGTAACTCATTTTTATATATAAACCAATAAAATGATGTTTATTTTACCTTTTTTTAATCAATATGTAGTATGTAGTTGTATAAATAAAGGGGACTGAGAAGTATGAAAGAACAGGTGGGAGGGAAAACAATCAGTACATATATATATTTCCAGTGACAAATAGTCTCCAGAGGTCAAACGACCCCAGTGGAGAAACGCTGGTGGCGAACCGGCAGTGGCTAATCATCGGCAGGGAATCAGCCGTGGCGAATCATCACCAACCCTGCTGCTCACCCTTCCGCCATTTCCTAGTGGCAGAGTAGGAAATAACTAACCCCCCAGTATGGGCTTTGGCAGTTTCCGAAAGGATGGACGGGCTACTAACTGAGCCTGAATTAATGCCTAGGAACACCCTAAATTCCTTGGAGAAGTACTCCACAAACTTATTATCCTTAAGGATAAAGGTATCCTTTTGCCAGTGATTCCGGCCCACTATAGCGTCCTTAATCTTCACCAGCAAGTACACTGGAGCATGATCGAAAATGGTAATAATACCAATCGTACAAAATGCCACCAGGGTTGCCATGGTGGCCAGAAAAGAAAAAAATCAATCCTGGTGTGACATCTGTGTGGATTGGAAAAATGTTAAAACCCTGCCTAAAGGGTGGAGACGCCTCCAGACATCCAACAAACCTTATTCCACACACTGATCCACTAACTGTTTATTTTGCATAGAGGGCATCGGGGGCCCTTTGGGTAACCGGTCTACTGTGGGATCCATAAAAACAATTAAAATCTCTCCCTACAATGATATGCTGGGACTCAAGACTGATCAATTTACAGAACGCATCTACCAAAAATTTGAGAGGATGGGTCAGAAGGCAATTAACATTTGAAACACCATATTCTTTCCTGTTTATCAGGGGCTTTGAGGATTACAAACCTCCCGTGTGTGTCTTTAACACACTCTAGTAATTTAAATGGGAGATTCCACCTAACCAATATAGCCACTCCCTACTTCTGGTATTAAAAGATGAAAAGTAAACTTAACTCAAAGCCACTCTGCTGTAGTTTCAAATGCTCCCTATCATTCAAGTGTGTCTCCTATAATAGAGCAATATTCACCTTTTCCTTTCTAAGACTCGAAAATACCTTTTCCTCTTAGATGGTGAGTGACTCCCCTTGATGTTCCAGGTACACCATTTAACTCAAGTAATTAGCCATAACCTTCTGCAGTAACATTTAAATTCCAGAGAAGTGGAACTTGAACCACAAACCATCGAACCTTAGAGTCACAAGATCCATCGAACATAAAAATTGAATAAACTAAAACCACTACAGTTAACAAACCTACAAAGCCATCAAAGATTCTTTACAATAAAAACCAAAAAGCAAACCAACATATAAAGCGGCAATGGTGTTGAATAGTGGAACTCACCCCCGCCCAAAGGGGACATCTACACATCCCAGAACCCAACTTCCCACCCTGCTGCCAATACTGCAACCAAGACAATTAAATACCTGAACCGGGCATAAACTGCCCATAAGTAGGCATCTAGCCATCCCAGCCATTCTCCCTCCTCCTGGTTAGAGCCACACCACAAACACAAGCAGAAAAGAAAGAAAATGTGAACAAAGAAATTTTGAAAAAAAAAGGGTAAGTACCTAACTCATCCTTTGGTACAACTTAACTTAGAAATTGAAAGTACACATCCCAACAACCCCTTGAACATAGCTTAGACCAGATTATGAACCAAAGGAAAATAAAGCCCCTACCGGACTTGCTTTTTTTTTTCAAGGAAAACAGAGATGTATGCAGACAACTGGGTGGGTTACTCTTTGGAGGATCAGTGTGGACTTGTTGGGCCGAAGGGCCTGTTTCTACACTGCAGGGAATCTAATCTAATCTAAATACTATTATTTGTACATACTAAATTGTTCAGATTAAGTTAATTTGCCTTCTCCGACGTGTCAAAGAGATGTACAGATTCATTTAAGTTTTACTGAAGCACTGCTGGATACCTCAGTCTTCTCATGATGCTGTCATAGGATTTTCTTTTCCGGATTACCACCGCTGAGAAGTACTGGGAGAGTATGATCTTAGAGCCCTCGTAGACTAGGGCCTTCAGATTCTTCCCCTGGATTCTGGAAGCTTCCACAATTCTCTCCATATCTCTATAGTGATGAAACCACACCAAGATAAGACGAGGACATTGGTCCAGACCTGACCTCTGCATCGTGACCCGTTGAGCCCTCTCAATCTTCAAGCCTCTCATTCCAGCCTCCAAGTTATGCAATTTCGGCAACCAGTACTCAGTATATTCCACCAGTTGCTCACCTTCCTTACCTTCTGGCAGACCAACAATCCAAATATTTTTTCTCCTGCCCCTGCCCTCAAAGCCATCAAACTGGTCAAGCAAATTACAGAGTTGTGTCTCTAGGGTCTGGATCCTATCCTTGGAAGAATCGGTATCAGCTGTCACCACTCTGACTCTGCGTTCTACCTCATCTGTTCTTTTCTCCAGGTCTCCCAGCTGCTGTTCATGCTTCTGCAGCATGAGAGAGAGAGATCAGGGCCAGCTTCTTCTCTATCTGCTTGCCTAACGCCTCGCAAGATATTACTAGCTCCTTCACCAGGACCTGGTAGGTAATCAAGTCGGAGGATCCTGCAAGCCTCGGACATGCCTCCTCCTTTCTTCGGCATTCCTGGATGGCAAAAACCAAGGTAAGTTACTCTGACAGATTCCTGGGACTCCGCAACCTTTCCAAAGTCCCAGGATATCGCGTTAGTCCGGGTAGGGCGGGCGAGTACTTCATCCCACTTGCAATGCGGTGTGGAGCTCTGCAACGCAATCTTCCTACATCGTTGCCATCTTGGATACCCCTGAGGTATGCTTGAAGTGGGACAGAAAACTGATATCCATGGCTATACCCAAATTCTGGCCTAATGAGCAGTAGATATGCCCTCATTCTTACTCTCACCTGATATTGGAACTTCATGATTTTAAAGACAAAAAGGTCGATCATACTGTGGAAGGATTTCAAAAATAATGGATGGAACCTTCGGAGCCCCTGAACAACATGGTAATTGGCATGTCAGTTGGGAAAGTACAATGAGATCGGCATATGTGAGATTGTCAATATCGATAAAGAAGGTCTAATTCTTCAACAAAGTTTTGAACAGTTAGACAAGGAACTCACCAATGACTGAGGTCTATTTGCATCAATTCATGTCTGGAAGCAGTGAAGTTATTATTTAATCTCATCTCACTGACATAGTTTTCAGTAGTACTCAAGTTAGACAACTCAATATGATGTGATGACACATGCACTGTATCCCATCCACTCTTTGCAAAGTCAGGGCGGTTGTAAGACCCTAAGATATAGGAGCAGAAATAAGATCATTCAGCCCATCAAGTCTGCTCCGCCATTCAATCATGGCTGATAAATTTCTGAAAACCCATTTTCTCGCTTTCTCCCCATAACCCTTGATCCTCTTTATATTCAAGAATCTATCTATCTCAGTCTTAAATATACTCAATGACTTGGCCACCACACCCTTCTGTGGCAATGAATTCCATAGATTCACCACTCTCTGGGTAAAGAAGTACGTCCTTATCTCTGTTCTAAAAGGTCTTCCCTTTACTCTAAGGCTGTACCCTCGGGTCCTAACCTTCCCTACCAATGGAAACATCTTCCCAACATCCACTGTGTCCAGGACATTCAGTGTTCTATAAGTTTCAATTAGATCACCCCCATCCTTCTAACTTCCATTGAGTATTGACCCAGTATCCTTAAATGTTTCTCAAATGTTAAGCTATTCATTCCTGGGACCATTCTTGTGAATTTCCTCTGAACATACTCCAGTGCCAGTGAATCCTTCCTGAGATATGGGGCCCAAAACTGCATTAAGTAATCCAAATGTGACCTGACCCGAGCCTCAGAAGTACATCCCTGCTTTTATATTCAAGTCCCCTGAAATAATGCCAGCATTGGCATTTAATTTTCCTGATTACTGACTCAAATTGCAAGTTTACCTTGAGAGAATCCTGAACTAGAACTCCCAAGTCTCTTTGCACTTCAGACTTCTGAATTTTCTCCCCAGTTAGAAAATAGTCGATGTCACTTTTCTTCCTATCAAAGTACATGACTTCACACTTTCGCACATTGTATTATATCTGCCACTTCTTGGCTCATTCGCCTAACATATCCAAATCCTTCTGCAGCCTCCCACGTCTTCAATGCTACCTGTTCCGCTACCTATCCTTGTATTGTCTGCAGACTTAGCCAGAAAGCCCTCAGTTCCTTCATCCAGGTAATGAATGTATAAAGTGAAAGGTTGTGGTCCCAACACTGAGCCTTGCAGAATACCACTTCTCACCGGCTTCCATCCTGAGAAAGACGCTTTTATCCCCAGTCTCTTCTTTCTGCCAGACCTTTGCCTCTGATAACATGGGCCCTTGTCTTACCCAGTAGCCTCATGTGTAGCACCTTGTCAAAGGCCTTCTTGAAGTAGAGGTACATAACATCCATTGGTTCTCCTTGGTCTAATCTGCTTGTTACTTCCTCAAAGAATTCTAGCAGATTTGTCAGGCATGATCTCCCCTTGATGAAACCATGCTGATTTTGCCCTATTTTACCAGGCAGTTCCAAGTATTCAGAAACCTTATCCTTCACAATGGATTCCAGGATCTTACCCACGACCAAGGTTAGGCTAATTGGACTGTAATTTTCCATTTTCTGCCTTACTCCCTTTTTAAACAGGGGTGTCACATTAGTGATTTTCCAGTCCTCTGGGACCCTACCTGATTCTAGTGATTCCTGAAAGATTACCACTAACGCCTCCACTACCTCTTCAGCTATCTCCTTCGAACGCTGGGATGTAATCCATCTGGTCCAGGTGATTTATCCACCTTCAGGCCATTCATTGTGACCGTCAATGAACCCTACCCCCCAAAGTAACCCCTGTTCTTTAATGCATTATTGTGTCTCTTCCCTCCACACTTGCATTTCCCCAACCTTTATATTGAATTTCACCTGCCAAATAGAAACTAGACGGCAGCTGAAAATGTGTTGCTGGAAAAGCGCAGCAGGTCAGGCAGCATCCAGGGAACAGGAGAATCGACGTTTCGGGCATAAGCCCTTCTTCAGTTTCTCCTGTTCCCTGGATGCTGCCTGACCTGCTGCGCTTTTCCAGCAACACATTTTCAGCTCTGACCTCCAGCATCTGCAGACCTCACTTTCTCCTCAAAGAAACTAGATGGCAACCAATTCCCAACATGAAAGCCAGTGGATACTTGGCGACTCCAGATCACCATTTGCTTCTCTGAGCCTCCATCTTCAAGAGCAGTCACCAACATCTCAGAGCATGTTCAATGGGCACCAACTATCTGCAATACCTATCCACGGAGGTGGGCATAAGACATGTACCAGCCTTACTGCATTGACATGGCACACGGGGATTACTTAGAATATAGCTTGTGATTCAGTACTGAATTTGGAGGACACCAGTAACTTACCGTAAAGCTGCTTGAGAGAATACTTCACAACAGGGAAAAATACCATCTCATTCATTTGACCAATGCGCATCTCAGAGCTCCTCCCTTACTTGCTTAGCCCTCAGTCACTTTGCATCTACTTAGATGCTTACAGCATCTATGCCTTGCCTTTTTGTGCTCACAGCCA